>NC_139344.1:422810958-422980958 GCF_055883805.1 Amblyomma maculatum
AAACGCTTACCATTCCACTCTGCTTTAATTTCTGTGCATATCTGCCCTCGATTTTACCGCCATACCAACCTTGCCGTTTTAGCTTGTATATTTTTATTTGGCCTATTAATGTTTTTTTGGGGAGGATTCATATTCTAGACAGAACAAGCGTACCCTAGGATAGGTTCAGCAAATGAAACGTAAGCAGTGTTTCTTTTCTTTTTTTACACTCTGATAGCTTTATAACTATATTATTCAGATTGGTATTTCATAAACAAACACTTCAAAACGTTTTATCCAAACATTTTTACATAGTTTACTGGTTAGAAATATCAGCGTTTGAAAAATAATTCGTATCTAACTTTCTTCCTTTTCGTAAAGGACACATGCACGTGTTTTTACATTTGGCCGCATTTTTACTTCTCGCACCGTAAGCCAATGCTATTAAAGGCAGTCTGTAGGTGACTAGAATCCAGCTTTTTTTTTTCTGAGGGGGGGGGGGGGGAGCGAAGCAATAGGCGGCAAACAAACGTAAACACGGAGATATCCCAGTAGGAGTAGCTTATAAAGTTAAAAATAATAGCAGGCTTATAGAACTGAGCAATGCGACCCTATGCGACCTCGATTTAAGGAGCGGCTGTGACATTATTGATGATTCACTTGAACACCTCCTGATTAGATTTTGCCTTATGTAGTTTGCGAAGCGGTAGTGGGTGGGAAACCATATCGAAGGCCTAGGGCAGTCTTAGGGGTAGTAAGCAATGCTTGCAAAATGCTCTATAATTTGCGCGATATAGATGTTAAAGAATAGGACCAGACTTTTTAGCGTCATTTTTGCGTCATCCTTTGGTCCATGTCTACAAGAAAGTAAACGTTCTCTATAATTTAGAAAGAAAACCTTGTTCAGAGAATGACTGATATAACATTCGATCGCAGTGAAAAAATCAGCATTCTCCTTAACTTAGACACTGTGCGTTTAAGAAAAACTTCGCTCTCGAGATGGACAGGTACGCCCTGCGAGTCCGGAGCCGATTGACTTCAACATCGTTTTCACTCCGAGCGCCCCCTGGCAGTATAAGCTTTCACTCTAATGAATAGACCATACCGCTTGCGGATTAACTATCCGAATTGGGACCGAAGCTTCAACAGAAGAGAAGCTTGGACTTCCCAAGACAACGTTTTTAATGGCTGCCAACTATTTTGCTATTGAGCCTTATTGTTCTCTTACTATCGGTTGTAGTTTGTATCCCGACCACCATCTTATGTCTATTGCCATCCGCAGAACAGGAGCCGAGCAACCTCACTACCTCTGAATCTGTCATTCGATTCAGCTTGCCGTTGAGTAATGAAGCTCAAGAAGTTTGCCTATTGATATAATTGCTGAAAACAAGATTTCTCACAAATTATATATAACCAATTGAAATATGGGGCTGAGATTCAGCTGTGTCTCCAGCTCTCATTAGTGATGGCATACGTTTTGCCATCCATGCAGGCGACCAGCGGCGAGTTCGTATTTCGTCGGCAGCTTAAAAGAATAGTCAAGCCTCCTTGGCTGTTATGAATCGCAATATATCGTATATTTTGAACCTGGTACTTACATGGCTCGACCCGCGTCTACCGTAGCAAAAACGAAGCAGAGGATAAGCACGACGTAGAGCAGTTTCATATTTGAAAATTTCCGGCACAGTCCACAATGAATTCGACCTATACTGGAACTGTGGCGGAGCTTTACAATTTATGCGGCCTAAATATATATTCATTTCAGAAAAACGACAACGCAGCTGGTGCATTAAAGTTCGCTGCGCTGTATTTAAAAAAACTTCTTCTGCAGACGCAATATGGAATAAATGCTACGAGAAGAATTAATCCCGTTTGATGGATCGTCTGACCATGCTGATGCGAATCCTTATAATGATGTAAAATGGACATGGACCTCTACCGCGACCTCGCTCTTAACATGTCATCAGTTTAATTAGCGGTACAGCAGTAACATTGCAAGGAGCACGATAAACACTGAGATTGGTTGAAGAAACTAATCGAACGTTTTATATTGTGCATTATAAAATGAAACACTCTGTAGAATTACTGCAGGTATCAATGAGAAAGACAGATTTATGCAAATGGCGCGAAGAAAATACCCCGAGCGTATTTTAGCTTTTATTGCTCCATCGCTCATACTATTTATTCTATTGTGGGTCAGAACATGTTCTTTGAAATATTCGAACTGTGAACGTCTGTTTTTACCTGTGTCTCCATGGGCACCGAATGATACAGTAAGGAGCGAAAAGAAGTACACAGACAAAATACGCCCCATTCTTATATATGCGAGCATTTCGTAAGTCTGGGAGTGATCTGTAAGAAGCGCCAATCAAGCTAGGATTTTGTGGTAAATTTAAAATTTGCAAATAAGCGCGTGTTATGATTCTGTCTCACGAAGGCATTCCAGTGGCGCATCATTGTCGGATATATATTTCAATATTTATCCGTTAAAATGCGTCAGCACTCTTCTGCGCCTGCTCACATATGTTCTGCGGGTGCTCTATGCCTCGTGCCTGTATTGTTGTAAACAATAATTTTCGTGTTTGAAGATAAATGTCAGCACTGCGTGTCTATATAGATATGAGGAGAGCGCACACGCACTAGAGAACAAAAAGAAAGAAGAAACCTGCGCGCCAAAAAGTTGTTCTTGTTTTTTTTTTTTTTTTAAACATGAGCGTACTAGAATGCAACATGAATTGGCAGTCACCCAGATCACCTTCAGATGGTTTTCTAGGCGCTTTTATCGGGGAAGGAGCAATGTCCTCAACCGCGACGAAAGACGAGAAGAGGACTGGACCAGCGGCAACAAGCGACTGATGTTTGTTACAAAAACACACGTAGCAGCCAAAGTAGAATCTGTCCGTTTCAAAAAAAAAAAAAAAAGCACACAAAATAACTAGCCAAAGTGATTACTCATCAAAGGCTGGCACGATAACCATAGACAAAGCACAGATAAACCATAGATAAAAACCATAAAAGCGCAAAACACATACGTCACTGGTGGGTCAAAAACCGGGTTTCTTAACGATCGACATACGGCTCACTTGCATACGTGAAAACCCCAAGCTTGGGTATATATGCCACTTCCGAAATTTCTCTCTCAAGTCTGCTTTTTCCCTTCCGATAATGGTGGCTTTGTTCAGTAAAGGGTAGCAACTTTCGCATCCTCTGCAGTGTTTCTGAAGATTGGCGCTATTGTCATGCTTCAAAGACCGGTAACGCTGTCACCGCTTCTCAATGAACTCATTAACCCTCCTGCCCAAGATAAACTCCGCCGCATCACATTTGGAACTGATACACATATGTGGCTTAATAGACATACCAAGGTTCACGCTTGACTATACACGCGACCCTCCGCTGACCACCATCCGCGCGTCTACAGAGTTGGAATAGTTCGAAGGGGGCTGAAAATACAAGTCGAATGCCCTACTTACCAGACTCTTGAAGTTATGGACCAACTTGAGCACATAGAGCATGACTTCAAGCTGTTCTTTGTTCGGGGCCCCTAGTCGCCGGCTCTCGCCCACGTTCTTTGTGCCTCACCTTCTACATCAGTGATTCCACCACAGCCGGGGGTGTTGGAAAGCCTGACTGCTGCAATTTGTCCGCTTAGCTCTGAAGACTGTCTGCTATCTTGTGCTGACAAGACTTCGAAAGTGCTGACCACATACAGTCCATGACTATGCCTCTCTTAATTAGTTCCTAGGAGCAGGAAGAGAAGGGTGAACTAGCGACCTTGGAACGCTGCGCGTATTTCCAGATAACGTGGTCCATTCACAGTGAAAGTTTGCACATCTAAAAACAAAATTTTCGGTCCTTGCTACTTTTCAAGGGTGAAATTTAAAGGTCGGATGCGATCCTCAAAAACTTCAAACACATTCCCTGCGACTGTGTCGTAACACGCTTAGTGGTCAGCTTAAGAACTAACAAATCGTCAAGCACATCTAAACACGATTTACCGCCAAGATTAGCGGCGTCTAGTTAGGTCTCAAGCTAGCGATCAAAGCTCAATCCAGATATATTTTGCATAGGCGAGGCATGACACACGATCCAAACACAATGCAAATGTATATGTCACCGCTCGTCCATGTCCACTCGTCGTCTCCCTGTCGAACGTCGCGGCACCTTTCGCACACAACGATGTCGAAACAACTGTCTCAAAACTTCCCAACGCTAAACCTTCTCGAGGAATTTGCGCTGATGTGCCGCTCTAGCCTCATGTCTTGGCAGCTAAACGTCACTGTACGCCCATATGCTCTCTATTTGAAACCGCCCTTATTGGGTTCTTTAATAATGCTGGAAGGGAAACTGTTTCTTTAACGGGAAGTAATAACGCTCAAAAAAAGACGAGAAGAGCGAGTAGACAGAGTCAAGCGCTAACTATCATAAGACATTTATTGCATGATCAGGCGTACATATATGCATCTACTCGTTTTTCCGACGTACGGGAATGTTGTAGACCCCCCTCTTCCAATAAGGGTCAAAAGTCTTCCTGTGCCTGATAGAATAGCTGGGCTTACGCTCCTTAACAGGTCAATTCATATGACTTAAGAACCTGTGTATCCTGCATATACTATCTTGCATAAGCTCCGCAATTTGGGGGCCATGATCCCCACCTTGACATGTGACCTCAGACCTACTTTCTTAAAATTCTGTAAAGTTTTATATATATATAAGGTATCACAGCTAACTTTTCTTTCTCCGTTTTTTCTTTTTCTTCTCATCTGCTCTTTCTTCGTCATTCAAACCTGACACTTTCTTTCTCAATGCAAGCTTTCACATACTAGGAAAGCCCATTGCCCCCAACCGTGCCAATTGCATGCCCATACCTTCTTCTGTACATGGCAGCATGGCTTCTCATTAGCTGTGGACAAGAAAAAGGAAACGATATTTCTTTTGACAAGCTTCGAATGGGCGGAACAATACGGCAATGAGAGATTATTGGTTCTCAGTTCATATGCCAACACACCTGATCATACCCAAAACCACAGCCGTAAATTTAAAAACCTTATACTGTTGGGATCAAGCATTTCACACATGAGCGTGAACGGGTTGCACCAAGCACCAAATAGTCTAAAATTCGCATGACAAGAAGGTCGTTGAAATGAAGGAAGTTACCCCCACCGACAAAAAGGTCGGTAAAAAAAGACGTGTTTATTAGAATGAAAATATCATCCTCATAGCAAAAACAGCTAAAATCTCAAGATCAGCTTGCCACTCATGAAGAGCCTTGTCACAATGAGCCAAAAACAAATAACTTAGTACGAACGTTATGCAGCACCATGTGGAAACACCCTGCTTTCGCACGAAAATGTTGTTGTCAGAAGTAACCAAAAGTCTATCTCAAGTCGACCGATAAAAGCTCTACCGAAAGCCTTGGAAGGTCTAACGAAAGCCATTTACTCGTTGAAGTTGTTGGTGACTCAACTCTTCTATCCGCTTGTTACAGGTAGGGTAGCCATTTTCTAAGAGCGCCGCAGGGCGGTCTGTGCTTGGGTCTGCTCCACTTTACTGAGTTCGTTGTAGGCAATCCTAACGAACACCAGTGCTTGAACGAAGACGGGTTATGTCTCATTCTCACATCCATCTCGCCCTGCTAGCGATTCGTCGAATCACCCGTCCTATCTGTATAGTGGCTGGCTGCTTTTTAGCTTTTGAAGTGTGAAGTTCAATGGACGAAGTTGCACTGCACTCATAGGCCCTAGATCATTACCTAGGTGGTATCTTGGATGCGCGTTCTTTCGACATAGGCTTCTGCCCTGACAAAGCTGCTGTACTTATTGATGTTCATGAACTCTGATTACATCCAGTATTTTAGCGTGAACCGCAGTCCACATCATGGTACTTACCTCTCTACCAAGGAGAGTAATTACTTGTTGGAGGGCTTCCTTTTCTTAAGCCATGGAGCATCAGGTGGAACATAGAGTGACGGCGGTATGCATATCAAAACCAATGTCGATATGCATATCAGAGCCTGAAAATGCTTCTTCATAGTGTCAGCGCACCCCAGCCGCCACCATCATGATTACAGATTGGGCCGCGAACAATGACTGATAAAGTCCCGTGCGATAATATTAGTCAGATCACGATGTGCTTGGCAGTATAAAACCCGCACAGTTAAATATCCTAACACATCCCATTCATCATCCAATGTCGTAGGCTGCTGGAAAAGAGCGTAATGCGCTGTCCTGGAAAGCCGACATCCTAAAGTACCAAACCGCCGCTGTAGGTTGATCCTTGAGTGGTTTCAATGGCTAGCTACCAACTGCTAGTCACTATCCAAGTCCCAATTGCTAGTCACAAGAAACATACGAGTTCGCGTGGCCGCCCCGATTCGGAAGAGCCTATTGTGTTCCAAAACGATGCATATCTCACGCCTCCCGTCAAGACCGCTCGCGTTTCGGGCATGCAAATTCAAAACAAGACGCAAAACTAGAAGGCCATTACCGGCATCCGCACCACGGCGAGCCAAATCAACGACCTCCTTCCTCGTAACGCCACTCGCCGCAGAGGGATGAAGGAGTGAGCCATCCACCGGCTCACTTAAGCTTTACTCATTAGTAGGATAGTCTACTCGTCGCCATGATAGCCCCTTCTCCGGAAGGAGTACGAATCTTTGAACAGCATCATTCGTGTAGTGTGCAAAGCGGTACGGGGGCTCCTCAGTACGCCAGCACATAGCATCTGATCCAACTTGGTATCGGCAGCATACTCACAGAAGTCGTAAAAGCGCATTAGACCGCAAGAAGCCACTTCTCCAGCACCAAAAACAGCCGGCTCATCAACCCCTTAGAGGACGTCCACCTCCGACCCCCCTTTCGATTGACGCCAATAGCCGCTGTGTCATGAAATCAATCCTCAAAAACACGCTACCTGGCCGTCATGGCAACGCCACCAGCTCAAAGTACAAGCATTTCATGCCACATACATTTCCGACGAGCACGCAATATAAGGGGTGGCGGCACGGCAAAATGCAACCTCATACGTGGCTCGTGCAACAAAATCTAATATACTCCCGTTACCGCCACCACACCCAGTCGGAAAAAAACACAGAAAATTTTCTGATGTTACGACAGAATTTCTGTGCAGTTTTTGACGGGAAACCTGTTGTGACAACAAACATTCTGTAGTAACATCAGAAATTTCTGTAGTTGCAACAGAAAAGTGTTACAGAACTACAGACAACAGAAATATACTACAGAAAAACTACAGAATTACAGAAAAGTGCTATAGAACTGCAGAAAAATTCGATGATTACGACAGAACTGCAGGATATTTTGTCGTATTTTTGACAAAGTTCTGTAGTTTTTTTTTTTTTTTTACTGGGCAGTACTACTTCACCAGCTAGCCCGAAAAGCGTCCTGTTAAGCGAAATCGTGGTGGCTGCTTCGCAAGCCTGGATGCTTGCGTCAGAGTTCCAAGTTGACCGAACACTGAAAGCTTGAGGCAGGTGAGCATATTGTCTCTAAATCTCTGCCGAAGCGAAGATGCCTGGTTATTGGTTGGCTTGTTCTCGGTTAGTTCTAAAAATTACCCTTAACATTTGCGTTTTTGCACCGTTTGTACAACTGTATTATTTTTATACCATATTTCAACAATTCAACATTTTTTTTTCTTTCAATGAATGGATCCAAATCTAGCGTTTGGCTAAGGGTTAGGACAGGAATAATATGCATGCTACGATGAAATTATTATAATAAAGAAAAAAGACCTCTCCCCGTCAAACTCTTGTGCCTGGCCTGGGTCTGCAGAGCTGGCTGCTACACCAGCCATGGTACAACATGCCGAGGAGCGGCCAAACGTTGATTTGTCTGTAAATCAAGTTTTTCTTTAACTTATTTTCCCCTACCGAGATGGGCGCTTTTAGGCAGGCGACACTGAGAGTTTCTTCATTTCTTCGTTACTGCTTTCAATAAGCAGCCTTTATTTTTGTACTTTTATGCCATCCTAGAGAACGTATTGATTAGGAACAATAGATCGTGTGTCTATCGCACCCTCCGCTTAACAGAAATTCGCCAGGAGTAATCAAATAATTTGCTATTGAAAACATTGTGCCTTCGCAAGTTTTCGCTTCGGTAAAAGCGATGCAGTGTTAACTCGACCTTCATTTATGCCTTACAAAAAGAAAACTCTTTTGTGTTAGCCCCACACTTACCGACGATACTTTCCAATTCAATTTTCGTGGAAATAATTTGACGTCTTGAAGGCACTTGTCCTTTTGCCTACGTGAAGGCTCAACGTATGTATAAATATTGTTACGGGGATGCACTTAATGTAACAGCACTGCGATGGGCTGAACTCGGCGCTGAGACTTCAGTAGCCGTGCAGTGTCCACTCTGTGAGCGTCGTCCTCTTTCTCAACGCTTTGTCGTCGTCGTCTTCGTCAGTGAGCCACTTTCAGTCAGTCAGTCACTTTGGTACCGCGTTTCCAGGTAACACTACCCCCCTCGGCAAAAGGCAACGTCCCGGTGCCTATTAGGCGTGCGATGTGGAGGGGGAGTAATATGGCTTTAGGCGGGCGACATGTACGATTTCGGAAGTGGGTGTAGCAGTCGGTGACTTTGGGTGGAGCGGTGAAATCTCATAGGTAACGTCGGTCACTGGGCGTAGTACACGGTAAGGACCTGTGTAGTGGGGTAGAAGTTTTTGACACAACCCCACACGACGGCACGGAAGCCAGAGCAACACCAGAGATCCGGGAGGGTAGTGCACATCGCGGTGGTGAGCGTCGTAGCGGCGTTTTTGAGTTTCTTGAGAGATGGTGAGATTCTGACGAGCAATCTGGCGAGCAGCGTCGGCTCGGGCGATGGTATCGCGGGCATAGGTTGTGACGGGGCTAGCGGCGGAGAGCAAAGTGTCGAAGGGCAGTAAGGGGTCTCTTCCAAAGAGAAGATAGAATGGAGAGTACCCAGCAGTGTCATGACGCGAAGAGTTATATGCAAAGGTGACAAATGGCAGACTAATATCCCAGTCGCGATGACTGTCGGATACGTACATTGCGAGCATGTCGGTGAGTGTGCGGTTAAGACGCTCCGTAAGGCCGTTCGTCTGAGGGTGATACGCAGTGGTGAACTTGTGCCGAACGGAGCAAGAACGAAGTATTTCCTCAACAACTCGGGAAAGGAAACAGCGGCCACGGTCGGTAAGGAGTTGACGGGGAGCACCATGGTGTAGTATGACGTCGTACAAAAGGAAGTCAGCAACGTCTGTGGCGCAGCTGGTTGGAATGGCGCGAGTGATCACGTACCGCGTGGCATAATCGGTGGCCACAGCGATCCATTTGTTTCCCGACAAGGACTCGGGGAAGGGCCCTAGGAGGTCAAGGCCAACACGAGAAAATGGCTCAGTCGGGATAGCAATCGGCTGCAGGTGTCCAGGTGGTAGCACAGGGGTTTCTTCCGGCGTTGACAGAGGTCGCAAGCGGCTACATAACGTTGGACAGAGCGGTAGAGTCCAGGCCAGAAGAAACGCCGGCGCACGCGGTCGTATGTGCGTGAGAGGCCAAGATGACCAGCTGTAGGAGCGTCGTGCATTTGTTCGAGAACGGCGGAGCGTAGTTGTTGGGGAACGACCAGCAAGTGCTCAGCACCATCAGGTCGCATGTTGCGGCGGTATAGCGTATTCCCATGAAGGAAGAACAGGGCGAGGGAAGAGTCACGGCTGTGTGTGCGGAGGCGGTCGATAAGAGCACTGAGGGTTGGGTCCAACCGCTGTTCGTCGGCTATGTGGGAAAAGTCCGATATAGAGAAGACCCAGGGGTCCGACTCATGGTCAGTAGAGGAAGGGGGATCGATGGGATAACGGGACAGACAGTCTGCATCCTGGTGAAGCCGACCGGATTTATATACAACGGAAAAGGTATACTCCTGCAAGCGCAGTGCCCAGCGGCCGAGGCGGCCAGCAGGATCCTTCAGGGAAGAGAGCCAACATAAGGCGTGGTGATCGGTAATTACAGTGAAGGGTCGGCCAAACAAGTAGGGTCTGAATTTTCCAACGGCCCAAACGAGAGCCAGGCACTCCCGTTCCGTAATAGAATAGTTCTGTTCTGCTGATGACAGGAGACGACTGGCGTAGGCAATAACGCAATGTTGGCCGCGTTGTCGCTGTGCAAGAATGGCACCAATCCCGTGGCCACTGGCGTCGGTGCGAAGTTCCGTCGGGGCAGACGGGTTGAAATGGGCCAACACAGGAGGATTGGTGAGAATAGCGATGAGGGTGGAGAATGCGTTAGCCTGTTCTGGTCCCCATGAGAAAGGAACGCCTTTCTTCAGCAGATTGGTGAGAGGACGAGCAACAGCGGCAAAGTTTGGGACGAACCGGCGAAAATAAGAACACAGTCCTATAAAGCTGCGGACATCACGGGGTGAACGAGGACATGGAAACGCACTGACAGCGCGAACTTTGTCGGGATCGGGTTGCACGCCGGTGGCATTCACCAAATGGCCAAGCACTTTAAGTTCGCGGCGACCAAAACTGCACTTCTTTGAGTTCAGTTGAAGTCCGGCACGGCGGAAAAGTGCCAAGATGGAAGAAAGGCGACTAAGATGGCTTTTGAACGAGGGCGAGAAGACAATCACGTCATCCAAGTAACATAGACAAGTCGTCCATTTGAAGCCGCGGAGTAAGGAGTCCATCATGCGTTCAAACGTAGCAGGGGCGTTGCAAAATCCAAAAGGCATAACCTTAAATTGGTAAAGTCCATCGGGTGTGACAAAAGCTGTCTTCTCGCGGTCTTGTTCGTCAACAGAGATCTGCCAGTAGCCGCTACGAAGGTCGATGGAGGAAAAGTAGCGGGCTCCATGTAAACAGTCCAAGGCATCGTCTATTCGCGGCAGCGGGTAAACATCTTTCCTTGTAATCTTGTTCAGATGTCGATAGTTGACACAAAAGCGCCAACTGTCGTCTTTCTTTCTAACGAGCACGACAGGAGATGCCCAGGGGCTGTTCGAAGGTTCGATGATATCGTTGCCCAACATCTTGTCGACCTCCTGCTGGATGACTTGGCGCTCAGAAAGGGACACACGATAAGGCCTCCGATGTACAGGCTTTGCATCGCCGGTGTCAATGCGGTGAGTCACAACTGATGTTTGGCCCAGAGAACCGGCAGCAAAGTCAAAAATGTCGGAGAAGGATAACAAAAGGTTGCGCAGGTCCTGAGCGTGTTCGGGGCTGAGGTCAGAGGCAATCATTGCGGAAATAGGGTCGGTAATTGTGGTGGAGAGTACGGGTGTTGGAAGGACGCTTGAATGTGGGCCAGGAGTGAGTGCACAAATGGTGCAGTCTGTGAGAGGGAACAAGGTAGCAAGGGATATTCTTTCGGGAAGAACTTGGGGTGACAGACTGAAGTTCAGGATAGGAAGGTAGGTGCTGTTCTGTGTAACGCGTACGATGAGATGAGGAAGAACGACGTTGCGGTCAAGAAAGACCTCGGTGATAGGGCAAGCAAGATAGTCACCGTCAGGCACAGGCGGTAAAGGTGACAGAGGTAGGTAAACAGCAGAGTCAGGGGGCAGGCGAGCGAACTCAGTGGAGCGAAGGCGGGGTGCAGATGGAGGATGTTCTGAGCAGACAGGTAGGTCCAAACGAAGAAGGCCGCTGGAGCAGTCGATAAGGGCAGAGTGGGCCGTTAAAAAGTCAAGGCCGAGGATCACATTGTGAGGGCACTGGTTGAGGACAGTGAACAAAACAGGGATGTGATGACCGGCAAGGGTGACTCGGGCAGTGCACTGCCCAGTGACGGCAGCAGTACTGCCATCGGCAACACGAACGGTGGGCGAAGCGGCGGGGGTCTGTACTTTCTTGAGGCGGCGGCAAAACGATGAGCTCATGATCGAGACTTGGGCACCAGTGTCAATGAGGGCAGAGACGGGAACACCATCCACGAGCAGGGACAGGAGGTTACAGGGCGAAGAAATGGGCAGTAGAGGTTTTCCAGGTCGGGGTACCAATGCAGCGTCACCTCCTGGAGCTGCATTGGCTAGTTTCCCATGAAGCGGCCGGCAGAGGACGGCGAGGAACTGCGGCCAGGAAGAGGTGAACGGGAACGGCGGGCTGGCGGGGAAGGAGACCGACTGGACACAGGAGGAGGCGGAGTAGTATCGGTGCGGGGCGGCTCATAACGAGGCGTGAAACGGGGGTGACCGTAATTGGAGTAGCGGTCAACGTAAGGAAAACGTCGAGGTGATGATGTCCAGCGGCTGCGGCAGTGGCGAGCGATGTGGCCAATACGCGAGCACGTGAAACAGATAGGCCTGTCGTCAGGGGTGCGCCACTCATCAGGATTGCGGTATCGGTAGCGTGGCGCGTAGGTGTTGCGGGGTGTAGCGGTGGCGACCATGGGAGGGACGGAGCTCGAACTGTGTTGTTCTACGGTGTGGCTACAGGGGACGCCCAAGTTGGCAACCTCTTGACGAACGACGGCTTGAATGAGGGATATCGTCGCTAGGTTGCTGTCCGAGGAGGGCGGGTTGGATGCAGCAGGGGCGAGCGCTTCTAGTTCACGACGCACAATGCGTGTCACATTTTCAGTGTTGGAAGGTTGCCTTAGGGTCGGCAGATCCTCGCACGTGGAGGTAGGGGCAGTGTTGGGGAGCCGATCGAAGCGATGTGCAATGCGTCTGTGTTTGGCCTGCTCGAAATGTCGACAAACCTGCAAAACGGAGTCAACCGTAGCACAGTCCCGACAGAGTAGAAGATTGAAGGCATCGTCGGCTATGCCTTTCAGGATGTGCCCCACCTTATCAGGTTCTGGCATGTCTTTATCAACTTTTCGGCAGAGGGCCAGAACGTCTTGTATATACGTAATATAAGGCTCGGTAGATGTCTGGGCACGTTTGGCGAGGTCCCTCTTAGCGGCGAGTTGACGGCCAACCGGTTTTCCGAACAGGTCACGGAGTTTTTGTTTGCAAATATCCCAGGAGGGTATTTCTGCTTCATGCGTTTCGAACCAAACGCGTGCCGTGCCAGTAAGGTAGAAGATGACATTGGCCAGCATCAGCGTGGCGTCCCACCTGTTGTGCTGGCTAACACGCTCATAAAGCGAAAGCCAGTCCTCGACGTCGACCTCATCTGTACCGCAGAATGAGCCAGGGTCACGGGGGTGGGCTACGACGACAGTTGGGGTTGCGGAGGTAGATGGAGCCGCGTCGGTTGTCATCGTGACGGTTCCGAGGTGACGGCCACTGCGGAGATCCAGCGTCAGATTGTGTCGAACCCGCGACCTCCACCAAGATGTTACGGGGATGCACTTAATGTAACAGCACTGCGATGGGCTGAACTCGGCGCTGAGACTTCAGTAGCCGTGCAGTGTCCACTCTGTGAGCGTCGTCCTCTTTCTCAACGCTTTGTCGTCGTCGTCTTCGTCAGTGAGCACATCACTTTGGTACCGCGTTTCCAGGTAACAATATATGAAATTGTTTAAATGGCAAATAATATTTGTAGAATTATAATGCATATCAAACAGAGATTAAATGACCGCGTTTCTTCTCCAGAATATTGGACGGGCATGCGGAATGAATTCGAGATAGTACTATTTCGCAAGGACGCGCTTCTGTGGTGCAAAAAAAAAGGTTTTTTATTGGTCCACCTAAATCATGCCATGAAAACCGTTACACACGTTTCTGTTAGCACAATAGTAGCAAAAGTCTCAAAGTATTATTTTTAAATACGTTCAATACCTGGCGTACAACTGCACCACGCTCTCGCACCGTGCAGTAAAGATCGTCGTAAAACTAACCGCTGGGCTGGTTGGTTCATTACTCATAAAAGGAAAGACGAACAGCGCTAACAAATAGACACTCACAGAAAGACACACAGGACAGGCGCTGACTCCAACTTCTTTTTCGAAACAACACCAAATTGAAACTTTGTCTTCAAACAACAAATGCCCTCACACTGTCGCCGACATATTTATGCGAGTTTAGACTTTCCCTATCTAAACAAAATTGTAAAGACAACTTTCTGTACTAAATTGTGTTATTGAGGTGTCACTCATGCAATCCGATCCTAGCCTTTTCATATAAGAGGCTTCGAGCAACTCACGGACAAGAGTGTCTCTGCTGCAGCTTAAAATCATAACTTCTGTTAACTTTGGTTCTCCCTTTGGCTTGAAATCGCACCGTTGGCAATGGGCGAGTTGATATAAATTATGACTGCTTTTCAGAGAACGCTTATGATCTGCAGCCCGATAATTCGCACATTGTCCTGTTTAGCCGATGTATACCTTGTCACTGGTTAAGGATGATTGCATGATAAAAAACCCTGGTGGCACATTTGACATAGGGTTTTACTTAAATCTTAAGTTCCCATTAAAAGGTGTCTGCTGGTACTATCGTCGCAGAGTTTGTAAGGTTTTACGTCCTAATGATTAGGCGCACACCAAGCTAATTAAGCGAGCAATTACGATGCAAGCGTTTTGCTCTGAAAAGTGTGCTTGCAGAGAGCCTGCTGTCACATGATCGAGAATTTCGATAACCAGCTGAAGAGGCTTCGATCAGTGGATTTCCCGAACACCTAGTGGTGGCCGTGACGGAGGCCTTGATGCAGAGTATGAAGGGACACAATCGTTTGCAGAAAAGGTACCATAAAGGAGAGGTCGCCACTAGACCTGTTGTTGCCCCTCATGTGCATAAGGTGGCGCATATTTTGAAGAAGATCGCTAGCAAACACGATGTCAATATGGTCTTCTCCGCTTTAAAAAAATGCCTGCCATGTGCGTACGAGTTACGGGTGATGACAATAGAAAACGAGGCGGCACAACAAAACAACTCACAGAAAATGCAAAGAGGCGACGGAAGGTCTGCGTTGGCACTGCAACACCTATACGCGACGTACATACAGAAGGTAAACTTTAGAAACTTGAAAACACCTTGTAGAGCTCCCGTGGGTAGGTCCTTAGTCTAGGACTTCCGTGGCTTCTTCTTCAATGCTAGTCCTTTCAGCAAGACAAGTTTGATGTTCCGATTCCCAGCTGGACAGCGCAGTCTCCCGCTGTTTCAATGTGGTGTTGTGTATTAAGGGTCTTATATCTATTCTTCGGGTGGCCTCATAAGGTGTCGAAAACCGTGCACTCATCTCCACAGGGTCACATGTCCCTGTATATAGTCGGGTGCTCCTTATTGTAAATGAAGAAACACGGATATGAATGGGGTTGTAGCTCTCGCCAAGACAGAGTGTAGTTGAGTCTAATTGGAGTAGACTCCCCGCACCACTAATGTATCGCGGGTAGAGAGAAAGATGAAAAAATAGGATGCAAAAATAAATAAATGACAGATTGTCAAAAGGAAATAACTTAAAATAAATGTAGGAAAGAGTAAGATTGTGAGGAGGAAATGTGAGGTGGCACCATCAGCGTCCACGGCCAAGGGAACGAACAGGGATCAGCGGGCATTTATTCAAATAAGAGAAAAAAAAAAGAAAAAAGAAATTTCTTCATAGTCTGGTTTCTTCTGATCTTGTATTTCCCTTTCGAAAAAAGGCCTTTTTCCTAATCTTCCTCTTCTGTCTTGTTTTCTTTCTTTTGATCTTGATCTTGTGCTTTTCCTTTTTGCTTCTGTTCAGTTGTTTTCATTACAACATTCCTCTTCTACGTTGTGTTTTCAAACTTTGTCATCCTTGACTTCTTTCGGTAACTTCTTTTCTTGTTTATTTATTGTTCTATAGTTGTTCTGTTGTTTGTGCTGTTTGTCTAGGTTTTGCCACCTCCGAAGCATGCTCGCCCCTCGCCAAAGGCCGCAGGGGTAACTTCTGGTGCCAAAACTGTGCCTAATCATATGATTTTTCCAATATTATCTCTACCATTTCGTTGATAACATGCATGTTGTTTTCTGTTTTTAATATTTCTGGTTTCCGTTTCATTGAATTTTTCCCTACGAGTTTGTCTAATTTTTTTCTTTGTTCCTCTGTCAGTGAACAGTCTTCTAAATAATGATCAAAATTTGTAGGTATTTTGCCACATGAACATCTGGTGTTATCGATTATATTAAATCTAGCTAAATAAAAAGGAAATCTACCATGTCCTGTTAATGCTTGGGATTGGTAGTGATCAGTTGGAAAGTGTCCCGGAATATGTTTAACATTTTTGATCCAATCATAAGTATATGTATCTTTACCATCTTTGTTCCATACGATATTCCATTTTTCTAGGATTTCTTTTTTAAGTTGTTTTTTGATGAATTGCTTTGTGATGGGGACCGCTATTTCATCACCCTTATCCCAAGCTCCTTTTGCTAGTTTGTCTGCTTTGTCGTTACCTTCATTTCCACTATGTCCTCTTATGTATGTCAAAAATATCCTTGATGTTTTGTTTTTTAGTAATTGTTGCTTTATTCCTTGAACAAACGGATTGTTACTGTTTGGATTATTGAGTGATTTTAGAGCACTGAGGCTATCTGTTATTATTTGGTAAGTTTTTTCGTCCTTTTTATTATTGATATACTGTACAACCTCTTTAATTGCAACTGTCTCTGCTACAAAGTTGTTACTATAACTGGGGAGTTTAAATTGTTTGTACTCTAACAATATCCCTGATTTATCAAATACTACGAATGCTGCACCATTTTTTACTTCCTTTACGTTTCCTTCTGCATCTTTGTTTTGTGTTTGAGATCCATCTGTAAAAATGTTGATATCTGCTTCAGTAATTTCTTCTTGGAATTCAAAGTTTCGTCTTTCTGCTGGATGATATTCCCATATATCATGCTTATCTCTTATTTCTTCACTTGCTATTTCCATGGTTTCCCATTTGAACAGTTTCTCCTTCTGCTTGATTGAATATAGTTCGTTTTCTTGTTCTATTTTTAAGTTAACGGGAGGAATTCCTGCTAGTATATTAAGGGCTACATTTGGAGTTGTTCGATATTCTTTTGTTATTAGAATTAATGGAATTCTTTGAATGACGCCTAGTTTCCTTTTGTTATAAACTCTCCCATCATACCAAACTGGGGATGCATATACTATTTGTCTCTCAATTGCTTGTATATAAATTTTTCGTAATATCTCTTTTTTGATTCCTTTTCTCACTCCTGTGAACCTACTTAAATTTTTTGTTAAGGTTTGAACTTTATCTTGTATATATTTTAAGTGTGGTAAAAATGACATTTTCCTGTCAAATATTACCCCCAATATTTTGAGTTCCGTTACTACTTTGAGTTTTGCAGCATCCATTTTTATGTTTGGTGGATGTGTGCCATAATCTTTACCTATTGTGAGTACTTTTGATTTTTCAGGATTAAATTTCAAGTTATGCGTAGTTCCATACTCATGTATTCTCTCTAAGATATCATTTGCTTTCTTTTCTAAGTCTCTTCTTGATTTGTATTTGATTGTAACGATAAAGTCATCCGCAAAAGCTTGCAGATGTGTTTCCGGTGGTTTTTGTATATGGAATATACCGTTAAGAGTTAAATTCCAATAAAGGGGACTTAATGGAGAACCCTGAGGTGATCCTGCATCTAAATCTCTTTCTATGTTTCCCGTTTCAGTTTCGTATATGATTTTTCGTTGTCTTAACATACTGTCAGTTACTTTTATTAAATTGTTATAGCATTTCAGTGATTTTAGTTTTCCTGTTACAATTGTTGGTTTGATCGAGTTAAATGCGTTTTTAATGTCTAAAGAGACTATTGCTATGCCGAGGTGATCGAGTTTTGCTTCAGTTATTTTCTTTTTGATTTCCTTTAATGCTGTTGTGGTTGATGTTCTATGTTTAAATCCGTATTGATATTTTTCAAATAGGTGATTTTTATGAAGGTAATGATAAATTCTGTCTTTAATCAGTTTTTCGAATACTTTGCCTAGAATTGAATTTATTGCTATAGCGCGGTATTTCTCTATTCCTATTCTTTTTTGGAAATCTCCTTTTGGTATTAATACAATTTTGGACGTTCTCCATTTCTTAGGAAAGTATCCTAGCTTTAGGCAGGAATTAAATAGGTTATTAAAGTATTTGCTTCGTGTTTTATATAATGTTTGTACGAAGGTAGTGTCAGGATTTTGTCAGGACCTGGAGCCACATTAGTTCTTAGGTTTTTTATTACCCCTTCTATCTCTGTTGCAGTGAATTCTGTCGTCTATCAAACTATTGTAGTCTAAATCATCCGTTCCATCTGCGTGATCTTAAGTCTGGTTCTTTTCGTTTCTTCCTGTTTCAAATAAAGCATCCAAAATGTATTCAATTGTTGTCGTAAAAGTGTTTGTTTGCTGTCCATCTGGTTTTACTCAACTTTGAATCTGGGGCGGAATTTTCAATTGTTTTCTCGCTATTTTATACGGGAGTGTAAACGGGTTTTTCTCAATTTTTTGACAAAGTCTGTCCCAACTTTTATCTTTCGCATCTGGTAACATATTATTATGCACTGTGTGTTCTCTGTAGTATTCTTTTTTTTTTTTTTAAATTTGCCTCAGTTCACCTTTTGCTCTCTGGTATCTTCTCCTCATGGCTCTTATTCTTTTCCTTTCTACTTCGAGGTCAACTGACCACCATGAATTTAGTTTATGCTTACTGTCTTTTAGTTTCGTTTTATATTTATTTTGTAGTGTTTCAATTTTTTCGTATAATTCTTCGACGTTATTATCAATTTCTTCTGGGGTTTCCAGTTCAAATATTTTGTTAAACCATTTATCTTTGCTTAAGTGTTCAAGAATTTTTTGATTTGCTTTTAAGGTTAAGTGATATTTTTCAGGTTGATTAACATTCGAGATTGTTGTTTGTATATAACGGTGATCACTATAATTCATCTCTTTCAATACTTTCCATTTACTTACTTCTGTTTGAAACTGTTCGTTAACTATTGTTATATCGATCCAACCTTTTGCTCTCGATGTTTTGAAAGTTGGTGGTGAATCTCTTTCATTTAATATGACGAGGCTGTTCCTGATAATGAATTCCAGTATTTCTTCGCCTTTATTATCATTTTCTCTGCTACCCCATACTGTATTTTTTGCATTAAAATCGCCCATTATGATTATGTTTTCTTGCTGGAATTTCACAATTTCTGTCTCCAAAGTATTAATAACTGGAATTATGTCGTCATTCGGTGGGCAATAGCAATTGAATATTATAATTGATTTATTCCCTTTTGTGATTCTAGCTATTATTATGTTACTGGTGGTTTTAATTGGAAAAATTTGTACATTCTCATCATGAATAATTATTGCAGTTTTCGGATTATCTGTGGATGCTATAATTTTGTGTTTGATGGGGAATGGTATTATTTGATTATTGTAATGATATGGCTCTTGAATTACTGAAATATTGTGCTGATTTTCATCATTAAAATCTTTAAGTGCTTGATTTGCCTTGAATGCATGTGCTAGATTAACCTGTATAAATTTTAGCATATTGCTGTCTTTTGTTACTTGCACTGTTTCATTTGATAGTTGAGGTTGTTGTGATGTGTTTTTAGTATTAGAGTAGCCTGCTACCGATGTATTCTGTGCCATGTTGTTGACGAGAGTTGTATGCAAGTCTTTGAATTATTCTTGCTTTCTCTTCTTTCTTTTTCTTCAGGTATACCGGACATGTGTATGAAAGCATAGAATGGTGGACCTTTTCTGCTGGCACTCCTGCCTTGTGACACACTGGACAAAATGCCTGCAGTTCACATTCTCGGCTCTGATGCCCGTGTTGCCCACAGTTGTTGCATCTTGGGTCTTCTTGACATCCAAATGATCCATGTTCGTACGTTGCGCATTTAAGACACCTGTTAACGATGATGTTGTCAAAAACAGGTGTTCTAACCCAGCCAAGATTGAGTGTCCGCCTGTCTCGGAGTTCTTCGTATCCATTCTTGTTGACTGCTAGAATGACCGTGGTGCCATTGCGACCCTGGTACTGTTCTTTCAGTTCGATGTCTTCAGGGTTGCATTTGAGGTCGTTCTGAAAGATGAGCTTGTCTACGACTTCTTCCTGCGGTATATCTTTGTCGATGCCAACTAGTTTAAGCTCAAGGCGGCGACCCTTGGGCTTCTTTATGTCCAAGTTCTTCAACTTTTCTTTTTGTTCGATGTAGCTTTTCAACCGATCGATGGAATCGGCATCCGTTGATGTGATGATCACTCCTTCTTTGCCTGGCCGCAACGTGGTGTCCTTTATCTTTAGTTCAGTTGGATCGATTTCTTTCTTTAGGACGTCCATGATTTTTTCCTTCGTCAAAGTTTTTGATGTGACGATGACTGCCGTTGTTTCTTTCCTTTTCATTTCTGGCTTTTCCACGGGTTTTTGTATGGCCTCTGCATAACTCTGAGGGGGAGTTGGTCTTTGAAGCTCCTCAATCTGCCCTTTTAGAAATTGGTTTTCATGTGTTGCTTCAAGCAACATCGACTTCAGTTTTGATACTGCTGTCAAGACGACGTCGAGTAGGCTTGCCGCTGTCTCATCTCCCTCTGATATGACTGAAATCCTACAGAGGGCTCTCATGATGCATTGATCGCTCTTTGCCATTTTTTTTTTTGTGATGGTCTTTATGTCTTCTCTCCATGGGGTACTTGATGGATCTTCTTTGTCGCTTGTGCCGCTTGCGACGCTTGCGTTGCTCTTCCCAGGAGTTTCGGATCGAATTGGTGGTTTGTTGGGAGGCTCATGTAACTTTTCCTGATTCAGTGGCTGCTCGTCTTTTCTTGAGTGCCATTCCTATTCTCCAGACCTCCATTGTTGGTCGTTCTGTTCCTCATTATCCTCTTCGTTTGGCTCGTTGTCCTCTTCGTTTGAGTTTTTTGCGAGTTGTTGGTTCTCTTTTTTCCCTTTTTTTTCGTTGTTCAATATTTGATGTTGTCCTTTCTTGGTCCTTTTCCTCTTGATATGAAGAGGTGTCCCTTCTTCTTTGTTTGGTAGTTTTCTTGGTCTTCTTTTTACGGTCTCGTTTTGAGGTTTGCGGTTCTGTCGTATCTGTCAGGCTGTCGGAGCTTGAGTAGAGAAACTCTGCTCTCCAACTCATTGCGTAGCTTTGAACGGTGCTCCCACGATGTCGTGTCTTCTTTCACGTTTCTGTTCTTCTGATTGGATTGTCTTCAGTATTCTCAAGACTCTGCTTCAAAGAGCCCGTTTTCCAGCTCTGGGACAATTTTTTTTTTTTCCCGAATTCAGCCAAATCCGGTCTGGCCTTGTCTGGCCACCCTGTGCTATAGGTCCACCCTGGGGTCTTAGGTTCGATTTCTCGACTCCCAAACGTGTTGGACAATTCAAACGTGTGTCAACATGTAGGTATGGCTCACCCGATGAAAACAAGTGGCTGCAGTGGCCTATGTGACAAGCCGTTCTGAAGTTATGCAATTTTCCACTTTTTGAAGAATTTTAAATTCCTTCGGTTTTGTATACTTCTTGCATCTACTGTTGAATTGATGCAGTTATTCTGTGGTTGCTCCTATAACTGGCAACGAGCTGGAAGCAAATATCAGTTTATGGGTGGGAGAGTATAGAGGGAGGGTTTCGTAAATTAGCCGAAAACCGCCGTGTCTCTCAGTCGTGGTCGTATTTTAAGGCTATTATGTACTTTCGGCGCCGTACGAATGAACTGCATCAGGGTGCTGAATCCTTCAACAGACCATTGACGATTCTCGATGGCATAGAAGTGTTCCATGCTTTGGACAAAAGCCGCCGAAGAAAATTACGATGTGCCCTAATCAACCTTCCATGCAATTAGTTAAGGCCTATAAGATTTTCTCAGTTAATGGATACAACATATACAACCTGTTTTTCCAAATTTTGAATGTTGGGAGCCTTCCACGGATCTTCTTTATTTTTTGTGCTTACTGTCGTCATCATCCCGCTGCGCCGGCTCTGGCATGCGCCTGGGTTTGCCATCGGATTAAAATGCCACACACGGCATACCTTGCTTTGCCGTCACTACCTTGCCATCTCGATCTGGCATTCTTTCACAATATTCTCATGCCCCTGGTTCATTTCAGCTATAATAAACACGAACGGCAACTACAAATCTAATAACAAAATAATAAATGAACTAATAAACGGCAACTAGCCACTATAAACTTGTGTAACGAATTGTTGATGTTAGGGTTGTAAGCTGCAGGGTGAATAGTGCCAACAGACTTAGGCAGGCGTTCGCGAAGTAACTATGAAGCTGGCGCTTTAAATTCCGTTATTGCAACAGTGATGGTCTGTGAACTGTTCTCGTGGTCTGTATACGTATAATTTATAAAATGACACGTTACACTTTCTTCTGCTTATGTGAGTCGGAGTGAAAAACTATTTTAGCCTCTTCGATACCGACAAATCACTTCCTCATGTAGAAGTGCTTTTATTACTGCATTATTGTTGCCACTAGTGAGTGAAATGACGACAAATGAGAGATCATTACACATTATGACTGGATATTCAGCCATCTGAAAGAAGTGACCCATAGGGAACGAAAGAAGAACAACTTTCAATGCGATCAGAAAAACTGGAAAAGCTGACGGGGACGATGCATGAGGAAGCTTAACCTAGAATACAGATTCCAGTTAATTTGTATTCGATCTTCTAGATTATGTATTTGTTTAATTCATTGGTAGGGGCCAGATTCACGCTGGCAGAGGCAAGTTGACCGAAAATTATAGTTGATGTGAGCTAAAGGACAAAAACCCGGCCTGGGGAGCCGGAACTGCGTCTTTTGATTGATCGAAAAATGCTTTCATGGATGAGACGAGCTGACGTGTAACCTATTGCAGAACATTTATCTTAGGGTGTCGGGGGGTGACTGTATCAGTTCTTTATTCTGGTGAAACCAAAAATGTTAATCTCCCCTCTTGTGCAAAAGCATGGGGACAAAATTGGAACATTTTTTCTGCTCATAATGATGTCATTTTCACGCGATAAATTAGTTGAGATTGAAAGCCATATTTTTACAGGCTTCGCAGAAATACTTTATGGACAACTTGAGTAACATTTTAATTTTTCTGCATTGAGTTGAAGACCTGCGCGGCGGAAGACAGCGAGTATCGTAGAAAGCCGTTGAAGGTGACTTGTGGACGTGGGAGAGAAAACGATAACGTCATCTAAGTATCATAAGCACGATGTCCACTTAAAGCCACGGAGAAGCGAGTCCATCATGCGCTCGAAGGTCGCAGGAGCGTTACAGAGGCCAAATTGCATGACCTTGAAATAGTATAGTGCGTCAGGGGTGTCAAATGCGGTTTTCCCTCGATCCAGTTCGTCGACAGCTTTTTGCCAGTAGCTGGGACGCATGCCGATCGAAGAAAAATAGGTGGCACCATGCAAGCAGTCGAGGGCATCATCAATTCTCGGGAGTGGATAAACGTTCTTTTTAGTTATCTGATTTAGGTGCGGCGGTCGACACAGAAGTTTCAAATTTGACCTTTCTTTTTAACTAAGACGACAGGGGGCGCCCAAGGACTGCAGGAAA
This sequence comes from Amblyomma maculatum, assembly GCF_055883805.1. Lineage (NCBI taxonomy): Eukaryota > Metazoa > Arthropoda > Arachnida > Ixodida > Ixodidae > Amblyomma > Amblyomma maculatum. The sequence continues at coordinate 422,834,334 of NC_139344.1, forward strand.
GCTCAATAACATTGTCAGCATCTTGTCGACTTGCTTCTGTATCACGTGGTGCTCAGCAAGGGAAACTCGATAAGGCCTTCGGTGAATGGGGCTGGCATCACCAGTATTGATGTGATAGGTAACGACAGATGTCTGGCCCAAAGGTCGTTCCTCAAAATCAAATATGTCGCTGTACGAAAACAAAAGGTCGGGGAGAGCACTAGCTTGCTCAGGTGTCAAATCCGCTGCTATCATGGGAGTAAAAAGGTTCGAACGAGAAGCTGATACGGGGGCTTGAGGGCAGAAACTTCGCAGTCAGCCAACGGAAACAAGTCAGCGAGTGCAATGCCATGGGGCAAAATTTTGGCGGTGTGGCTGAAGTTTAGGACGAAACAATAAATTATGTTATCCGTGACGGTCACGACAGTGTCAGGAAGGATGACGTTACGGTGGAGAACATCGGGAATTGAACGAGGGACGTATGTACCATCAGGGATAGCAGTAAATGCGGCCAAAGGAAGATGCATTGCAGCATCGAGCGGTAGGCGAACGAACTCGATGGAGCGGTGGCGTGGCTTGATATTGATATCTGTGTGGCCGGAGCAGAAAGGCAGGTCTAAGCGAAGGAGGCCACTTGAATAATCGATCAGGGCAGAGTGGGCCGTTAAAAACGTCCATGCCGAGGATCACACCGTGGGGGCAGCGGTCGATTACAGGGATATAATTTCATTCGATACGACCACAAACGCTCACGCACGCAGTGCACAGCCCCATGACAGCAGCGACGCCTCCATCGGAGACACTAACGGCTGATGAAGAGGCGGGTGTGAGAACTTTTTTGAGTCGGCGGCGAAATGAAGAGCTAAGGACGGGAGTTTGGGCACCAGTGTCAATGGGAGCGGTAACAGGGACACCGCTGCATTGATGAGTTTTCCGGGAGAGGTCCAGAGACGTGAGGGGATGATGAACGGCGAAGTAAGGGCGAGCGGGAAGGGCGGGTCTGGGGATACGTACGGCGAGCGGCTGGACATGTGCGGGGATGGCGAGTTAAAGTCACGAGAGAGCGTATCACAGAGAGAGTTGGGGTGCGGTCAGTAGGCGGCGCTGCGATCCTGGTAGTAGCGAGGTCGTGGTGGGATGTGGTCCACCTTGTCACACACGGGCATGGCGCTGTTCACTTTGCGGTATAGAGCTAGCATGTCTTGTATGTACGACAGATATGATTCGGTTGACGATTGTGTTCGCGATGCTGAGTCCTTTTCAGTGCCGGGCCTGCGTCCAATCGGCTTGCCAATGAGATCCCGAAGCTTCTCTTTGCACATGCCCCAGGATGTCAGATCTTCTTCGTGCGTCTCAAACCAGACGCTCGCCGTACCAGACAGGTAGAAAATGACGTTTGCAAGCATCAATGTTGCGTCTCATCGGTTGTGCTTACTGACTCGCTCGTACATAGCGAGCCAATCTTCGATGTCGACGTCATCGGTGCCGGAAAAGGTGCCCGGATAACGAGGCAGCGCCACGACGACAGTGGGCAATGGTTGTGCCGCTGTAGAAGGGGCTGCGTCCGAGTGCATAGAGCTAGCACCAAGCTGACGGCCACTGTGGAGATCAAGATTTTAGTATTGGTGTCGTACCCCGCACCTCCACCAAGATATTACGAGGCACACTGCGTTGTAGCCGCAACAGTTTGCCCTCAGGGACACACTCAGGGACACACTCGCAGTACAATTAGACCCTAGCTTCAGCGTCGTCATTTTTCACTAGCCCAGCCCTTCTTCATCGTCTCCATGACTGAGTGGAGTGCCGTAGCAATATTTTCGCTTGAAGAAAATGATTATAGGCATATTATTCATATTCGCCACCGTGCAGGAACGGTGGAACTGATTACAGCCCGTCTCATCAACTTACTTTCTTTGCAACGAGTTGTCAGTGATAAACTGCTGTTACCCAATTATCTTTACTTTGGGGGAACTATTGTTTAAAATAATTATTCTAATTTCGACGGGTCTTCTGTACCTTGCCTCGAAGCCACTATAAAATCCCCACATTTGCAGCCCAGAATATGTACAGCCTTTTTCAAAAGTGTAGAGCCCAGGGAGTCTGCTTGCAAAGTCTGTAGTTGCACTGATTTAACAATGGCCGAGAACCGTACCATTGACACGGTAGGACAAAAAAAATCTTACTCATCAGAGATTCGGCAAACGTAAAATCTATCACAAGCCGCACGCAGTGGCACAAAGGTAGACCCCCTGGGCTCTACATTTTTGACAAAGACTGTACCTTCCACTTTGACTACGTAAGATATGTATATGAGTTTATAAATTATTAGTGTATAAAGGATGCAAATAGCTCACAGACCATCCCTATTGTGATGATGAAATTTTCAGCGCCAGCTTCTTCGCGGCTTCGAGTGCGTCTGACATATTCTTTTGGCATCTCTTACGCTGAAGGTTACGATCGCAAAATCAAATGTTTTTTAAGCACGCTGCTGGCTGTGTTGGTTATTATGACAGAAGTGAACTTGGTACTGCGCTTGCGCACGGCACAGTGTCGAGTTTCCATGGGATTATGGTGTAACTGAAGTTGTGGAAGCGCATTTTCTTTCTGCAGAAGCTTGCATCTTATTAAAAAAAAAGTGTGGTAATGCACATAAGCCACAAAAAGATCACTTTCTTCAATTCCACAAGTTGTGGTAATTTATTTTACAATCAAAAAGTACAATCAATACGAGCCGCCCGCATCACCACTCTCAATTGGGTCATTCCATGCGAAAACGTCCCACACCCGAAAGTGACCACCGCCAGTTCTTTTGAAGAAAAGTGGCCGTTTTGGCGATTGTGCAAGGGTAATTTCGTCGGAGGAGTTCTGTCGAGAAACATTTTCTTTTTTTGCTTTGATCAACGCTTATTGAATTTTCAGCGAAGAAGCAAACGCTGTTCTAAGAAAAAAATATCCTATGTTTAACAAGATGAATGACAGAGAGAGGCCTCTAAAAGCTCAGAATTCTGCGCCTGTTGAGTCAACTTTCCGTGCATTAAATGGCGTTCATTCTGGCAGATACAAGAAAGCCAGAGGAAATCCGCAAGGACCAGCCCTCTCACCTGTGCTTTTCAACATATTACTCATTTCAATTCAAGTTAATCATGATTTCCGCACTTACGTATATGTAGATGATATCGCGTTTTTGCGGCTGCATCGGATATTCATTATTCTTTTGTCTCCGCTTGCAAACATACCTAAATTATATTGAGAATTGGTTGCGTGGCTAATGTCTCACGTTAAATGTGAACAAGTTCGCTGTACTTGTTTTCGGTATAAAAGATCTCGTACCTCTGCCTTCAATGTATCAGCAGCAAATGATTCCTCAAGTTAGATCTTTAAAGTACCTAGGGGTCATTTATAATAATCTTTCATAGCAGCCCCATATTAACCAGGTCGACATGAAAGGGGCTCGGGCTGTGGGCTTGTTGCGCCGAAAACGTCGCCCCCGGTCTGGAATGCGCAGAGATGCGCTTTTAATCGTTTATGTAATGTATGTCCGTCCAATTTTTGAGGTCGGATCAGTGTTGATTTCTGGTTCACCAGCTAATAAAATTCGCCTGCTTGTTCTCTTGGAGCGGGAAGCGTATCATTTGTGTCTTGGTCTACCAACATTTGTCGCCAATCATGTGCTTTACTTTGAAGCCAGAATTCCTCTTTTGCTATGTAGATTACAATTCCTAACTAATGATATATCAATCAGAGTTTCACCGATCTATGTCTATTTCTTGCTGCCAGCCGACCTCCTTTTTTGGTGTCCATTTGCCTAAATTTCACACCCCGCAAGTAATTATGGTCCAAACTTTACTAGACCCTTTAACTTTTTCCCTTCCTAGCATTCTTTGCATGCAAACTAGCCGTTCTCCTGTTGACATTGCCGTTGACGACATTTTTCCGAACAATGCTAAACATTTATCATCCTTAATTCTAAACGGATTATTAGAAGATCAATTAGGAAACCTTTCTGCTAGCTTAACAATAGCAACTGACGCATCTCAGTGTAACAAAAAGGCAGGTGTCAGTATATATTGTCTGCAACTAGACTGATCTCTCTCTGTACGTCTTTCGTAAATCAACCTCAATTTTTCAAACGGAGTTTCTGGCAATGGTACTCGCTCTACAGAAACTAGACTCCTCTTTTTCTGCAGTGGCGGTAATTACCGACTCTTTATCCTTGTGCTCATCCCTCTCTTCGTCAGTGAATTCTGCAATTGTAAAAATCTTTCGCTCCCTCATCCCTCGACATTTCAAATTTGTACACATGGTACGGGTACCAAGTTACAGCACTGTGACTTTAAATGAATATGCTGATAGCTTGGCAAAAGAGTCATTCAGTGGCCCCGTATCATCTATCCTTCCGGCGACAACGCATATCACCACAGCGAGGTTTAGGAAAAAAGAACTCTATTAAATATGCAAACTGGGCATATTTTAAGATCTTACGACTACCTGCACCTCAAATATTCTTGGGGTAGGAAATTGTGTCATTCACGGCAACTTGAGCTTTCTCTAATAAAGCTGCTCTGCCGTATCCCACCTTTAAATTTCTATCTTCATAGGTCTGGTGTGGCATTTTCTCCAGCCTGCGCATTTTGCGGTGAACAAGTATCATTAGATCATTTGTTTATTGTTTTGCCGCCGCTTCACTGCGTTGAGAAGACAGTTGATGGAAAGGTTATTGCAACAGCTTGGCCTCAGGTTAAGTAGCATGATATTGTTATCATTTGTCGCCACCATCCTTGGACACAGTCACAGGTCTGTTTTTACCACTATCCAAAATTTTTTTCTAAAATCAAATCGTCAAATCGTTTGTCTTGCTAAATTTTTATGCATCACTTGTTCTGCGAATTCCAGTGTCAATCGCCTGTGTGCGTCATGACTTATAATTTTTTGTCTCAATTATTTCCCCTAGTATTTACTTTTTCTCTACTCCTGCAATAATTTTTTTGCGTGTAAGCATAGTCAAAAACTTTATTTGCTGTCCAATTCTTGGCCGATCCCCCTCTGTGGGTATGTGCCGCATGTTATCTGGACAACAAGCCTCCGATAGCTAGACGAGCGCGCCAGCCAGCTGCGACACGACTGGATACTACGCGATATATATATATATATATATATATATATGTGTGTGTGTGTGTGTGTGTGTGTGTGTGTGTGTGTGTGTGTGTGTGTGTGTGTGTGTGTGTGTGTGTGTGTGTGTGTGTGTGTGTGTGTGTGTGTGTGTGTGTGTGTGTGTGTGTGTGTGTGTGTGTGTGTGTGTGTATGTGTGTGTGTGTGTGTGTGTGTGTGTGTGTGTGTGTGTGTGTGTGTGTGTGTGTGTGTGTGTGTGTGTGTGTGTGTGTGTGTGTGTGTGTGTGTGTGTGTGTGTGTGTGTGTGTGTGTGTGTGTGTGTGTGTGTGTGTGTGTGTGTGTGTGTGTGTGTGTGTGTGTGTGTGTGTGTGTGTGTGTGTGTGTGTGTGTGTGTGTGTGTGTGTGTGTGTGTGTGTGTGTGTGTGTGTGTGTGTGTGTGTGTGTGTGTGTGTGTGTGTGTGTGTGTGTGTGTGTGTGTGTGTGTGTGTGTGTGTGTGTGTGTGTGTGTGTGTGTGTGTGTGTGTGTGTGTGTGTGTGTGTGTGTGTGTGTGTGTGTGTGTGTGTGTGTGTGTGTGTGTGTGTGTGTGTGTGTGTGTGTGTGTGTGTGTGTGTGTGTGTGTGTGTGTGTGTGTGTGTGTGTGTGTGTGTGTGTGTGTGTGTGTGTGTGTGTGTGTGTGTGTGTGTGTGTGTGTGTGTGTGTGTGTGTGTGTGTGTGTGTGTGTGTGTGTGTGTGTGTGTGTGTGTGTGTGTGTGTGTGTGTGTGTGTGTGTGTGTGTGTGTGTGTGTGTGTGTGTGTGTGTGTGTGTGTGTGTGTGTGTGTGTGTGTGTGTGTGTGTGTGTGTGTGTGTGTGTGTGTGTGTGTGTGTGTGTGTGTGTGTGTGTGTGTGTGTGTGTGTTCCGACCAAAACAAAACACTGGGCTTTACCCGGTGAATTTACCCAGAGAAGCCCACTTTACACTAGCAGTTCCCCACCATAACAAATGTTAAATTTCTGGAGGAACACAATCATAGAGAGTGCAGTAGCAAACTACGTGGCTTTCAAGTGCAGCCTTCGCTCCCCGCAGTGAAGATTGCATTGCTCTCTGAATAACCACTTCGATGATCATGGAAATTCGACATGACAGTTCACCATTCGGCTCTTCCCTACACTAAATAGATCCATCAAAATAAACAAATCACAAGGCACATCACAGTTTTCAACAGGCAAAGAGTGAATACTATATCACGTGATTTCAATGCCCTTCTTAAGAGTCCACTGCCATATTTCCTACAAAAACACAGAATCACGATACGAAATAAAGCAGTGATTAATGGTCTCTGGCGCGTTACACAGGCAGAAATTCACAGATCACGGCACAAACACCTCATTGGCATGAAGCCATACGTTGATGTATACAATTTAAAAAATAACATTTTTGCAGCTCACTGAATTTACATACGCTTAATACGTCTTAAAATGCTAGTGTCAAGATACTATGATAAAGTTTCCAATACAAAGGTGTGGGGAACAAAGGCTCGGTGAGAACATCGTTCGTCTACCTTCTGAATGGGCTACACAGGCCATCTAAAGGAAAGCGCACAGTGCGGAAATTGAAGGTACCAGCAATCCCTTTAAGGAATCCCCAAAGAGGCTATTCATGCATCTGTCCAGTTGCTGAAAATTGGGGCACGTGAGAAGCGTATCTCAATTCTCCTTGTCTAGCATTCCTGCTTTCTCCGTGACAACGCAGGGGGCACAACGACGGCGGCTTCGCTCCCGTCTCCATGAGGAAGACATCATCTGCCGGGAGCTCGGAAGGCCAAGCGGCACAACTAGAGCGCGCCATCGCCGCCCAATGGAGTTCCTCATCATCATCAGCAGCAGCCTGACTATATCCACTCCTGGGCGAAGGCCTCTCCCATTTTCCTCCAATTAATCCGGTCATGTGCTAGCTGCATCCACTTGACCCCTGCGAACTTCTTAACCTCATCCGCCCACCTAACTTTCTGCCGCCCCCTGCTACGCTTTCCTTCCCTTGGAATCCAGTTTGATACCTTAAGCGACCGTCGGTTATCCTTTCTTCGCGCTACATGCCCTGCCCATGTCCATTTCTTCTTCTTGATTACCACTAGGATGTCAGTGTCGTGAGTTATTTCTCTGACCCACTCTGCACGCTTTCTATCTCTTAATGTTACCCCTACCATTTTTCTTTCCATAGCCCTCTGCTTTGTCCTCAACTTAAGTAGAGCCCTCTTTGTTAGCCTCCACGTCTTAGCCCCATAGGTAAGTACAGGTAAGATGCAACTGTTGTATACTTTCCTCTTGAGCGATACCGGTAAACTGCTAGCCATAATCTGGGAGTGCTTGCTAAATGCACTCCATCCTAAACTTATTCGCCTTTTTTTTTTCTCTCTTTCATGGTCCGGATCAGCGGTTGCTATCTGTCCTAAATAGACATTCGCCTACTACTTCCTGTGCTTCGCTACTAAACATAAACTGCTGTTTCTCTCGAGACTGTTCAACATTACGTTAGCCTTCTGCATATTGATTTTCAAGCCTACCTTTCTACTTTTCCTGTCTAGGTCATCAATCATTTTTTGCAGTTCCTCCCCTGAGTTACTTAGCAAGGCAACGTCATAGCAAATCGCAGATCACTGAAGTATTCTCTATCTACATTAATTCTCAACCGCTCACATTCCAAATTTCTGAATACTTCTAAACAAGCTGTGAATAGTACTGGGGAGATCGTGCCTCCTTGCCTAACACCTTTCTTTATAGAAATTTTGTTACTTTATTTGGAAACGTGTCCGGTCGTATCCTCGCACGTCGAACACCGCCTTACATCATCTGCCGGCCGCTCGGAAGGCTCGGAACAGTTACTGACCTTGAATCCGGCATTGAAAAAGCTCTTCTGCTGCCGTGTCTCATCGGCGGGGTTATGTCAAATAAACACTGCAGTAGAACTAGTCCGAAATGCATCTTATCGCTCTTAAGAGGTCTTAAATACCTCCTAGAAATTTCGAGCTGTGGCTTTTACTACTTACGTTCGTACATTTTGTCTCTGTCCTAGATACAAGATGGAGACCGAGTAGGGGATCATTTGTCGCAGCATAGTAGTCTAGTGTTATGCTAAGGTCGTGACCATTGTGTCCATCATGGTGGTCAAAGTGACAAGCCAACATAAGTATTACGTCATTCACAAGTGAGCATAAGGTCAACAGGACGCTGTGACATCCTCACACCCCATAGAAGTCGAAGTGGCTCACCACCATGACTACGACGTCATGACATAATGACAACTATGGTTGCGCTATGACATCATCACACCATATGAGCCAGCAATCAACATCTTCAGGTGACGCACCACAATAAGGATTAAGATGTAACGTCACCACGGGTTCTGCTCTCGCTAAATTCGAATACAACGAATTAAGCCCACCGGATGTAACGAACGTGTTTGCCGCAATGCGTTTATAATCTGCATGACAGGTGGTGTTGGAGGGATAGCCGAGACAACAAATGAGGCCTCCGGACCGAGTGCGCTAACACACACGGCGCTGTCCCGCGTAAGTTGACGATATGCCTCTGCCGAGAGCTGCTTGTGACAGTCAGGACCGACGGAGGGCCCATGAGAATCCTCTGCGCGTGAAGCGAGAAGCCACGCACATCGAACTATTAGTAACATGTTCATTAGTACACCTGCAAAGGTGGTGGTGCTGGCGCTTTTTTGCGTCCCCAGTTTGCGTCCACGGTTTTGGCCTCACTAAAACAGCTTCTTAATATTTTCGCATTAAAAGGAGAAAAAAACGAAACAGAAATGAAGGGTACAACTACTTTTGTCCCTTGCCACAATGGAGTCTTTTGCAGGCATATATTTGCTTAACAAAGGGAAACGAAGCCTCTAGGATGCTTGTTTTATTTCGTTTTGTTGAGAGGCCGTTACAGTTTCCCTGCCGGTCCACGTGCCTGTTATTGTGGCTCGTTTATGTACATGGCATGAACGATCCGACAAAGTATTAACGTTGCCGAAAACCCATGGGTAGTCATTGCCTAGCCGCTGTTCCAAAAACACAAGCGTTTTAGTTTGAGAGGTTTGTGCGCATCTGTTGATTTAAGGTCTTCTAGCGTTCCCATGTTGCCTCCCGCCTACAAGAATTTCTTTCACTCTATATGGTGAGCTCTCACGCTGGTTACAGGCTAAAACACCTAGCTCTATGTGCAAACTTGAAAAATACCACAGTTTTCTCCTCTAAGTGGTAAAGAGGCTTCCTACCACACCTGGATGCATTTTTCTGCCAGCTTACATTGAGGACAGTAGTACATATCCACTAGGCGTTGAGTACACAACACTGCTTGGTCACTGGTTTGAAAAGGAGGCGTACATGTAAAACGCACTGAAATTAGTGTCATCCGTTGATGTGAGCACGCAAAAAAACATTCCAACATGAGGACGCAAATATTAATGCTGGAGCTGTAGTAATGACGATGGAAGCGTGAGATCGTCATTACAGCCATGGGGATGATTTCATGATTGCACTCTGCAACAGGCGAAAGTGCGTCACTTGCTTTTATACTGATTGCAAAAGAATCTCAATGTTGGGCCGCAAAAGTTGTTTTCGGGGTAATTGCGTGCTGTCAATGTAGCAATCACCACAACATATATAAGTACAAAGTATCAGCTAATATCTTGAACGAGCTTTAAATTCCTGCCGCAGTTTTCTACACCAAAGTGTCTTCCGCAAAACCTTACGTGAACAGGACATACGACTGCCTTCTCTTCTCGGTTCGAAGGGACCAAGTGTTACAGGCAAGTGCTCATTTTCAGCCAAGAGGCAAATGCTGGTCTATGACCTCTTCAAGACGACCACACCCCTTCAACGTGAAAGGTGGTATGACATGACTTGTTCTCAACACCGTGATGCCATGCCTGCCATTGTTTCATTTATTCCGCGTGTAGAATATTTTTCGCGCAACGCTGTTGAGCCCCCCTCCCCCCAACCCCCCTCCCCCCCCCCCCATCGTGAGGCTCCTTGAAATGTTCATGGCATCATAGGTTCATTTTGCGCAAATATGTGCTGACGCTTCTCAGTACACTTTGCAAATTTGTACAGTGCGGCCCAAAAACACGAATACAGAATGGCCACATTTTTCAGTACTGAAAGTGAAGTGTCATGTGATTGCAGTGTGAGCGTCTGGAATCTGTGTCACGCGGGGGCGCTACTCTCTGTTTAAAAGGGCGAGCTAACACATCGCTCAAGCTAGTCTTGTTCTGTATGGCCCAACATGCCGAATAAACAAGTTGCTTAGTCGCTCTGCCTCCGCTTCGCTCACCGCGGCTACAGCCATAACTGGCGACGAAGACGGAATGCTGCCGGACTGCGCAAAAAGGACGGGAATCTGCCTGACTGCTTGAAACTCATCACAGTATTCGCGAAGGGACGCTGCCGGTCTGTGTAACCGCATCGTAGCGTTCGCGGAGGCTTCTCTGGCGAGGCTTAGGGATGGCAACGCTTGGAAGATTCGACCAGCTCGTCGAGGACGGAGACGAGAACTTTGGATCCTACGTGGAAAGATTCGAGCACTTTTTGAAGGCCTCCCCGATGAGCGACGATCTCAAGGTCTCGATGTTTATAATGGCGATAGGCAAGAAGGCTTATAAGACGCTGAAGACTTTACTAGAGCCTCAAAAGCCAGAGGACAAGACTTCAGCGGAACTGGTAGAAGTGGTGCGAAGTCATTTCACACCGAAGCCTACGGTCATCGCAGAACGATTCAAATTTAGTCGGCGGTGCCAGCACGGCGGAGAGTCTATAGCAGCTTATACAGGGAAGTTGAGGCGTTTGGCAGCTTCCTGCGAATTCGGGGAATTTCTAGACGAGGCTCTTCGAGATCGCTTTGTAGTGGGCCTTTGCGACAGCGCAACGCAAGCCGAGCTGATCAAAAGAAGCAAGTTAACGTTTTCAGATGCCTGCGACATCGCGAAAAGCATCGAGCTGGCACGAAAGGAAAGTCTGGAATTCCAACCAACCAGGGCGCAACGTGCAGTGAACGCCGTGCATAATAACACAGGCGGTGGGAAACGGCCACAGCAACATGGAACTTCATCCAGTGCAGGAAGGGACCGAGTGTCTAAAGCGCCGGACTGTTTCCGGCGTGGCTCAGCGCATGAAGGGTCCAGCTGCAAATTTCGCAAGTATCGCTGTCGCGTCTGCAAGCGTTACGGACACTTGGTGAAAATGTGCACTTTCAAGTCTAGAGACTCGGCAAATACATTAGATGAAGGGGACGCGGATTTTAACTGTCTATTCTTGTGAGGAACGCCCAGGGAGTTATCGAGTCTGTCTTACCATAGCCAAGAAGAATACTAACATGCAAATAGACACGAATGCGTCCGTTTCCATTGTGCCAGAAACGCTATACAGGAAACTCTAGTCCAGTCTACCTAAAGAGCCTTGCCACATAAAGCTGAGGATATACGGTGGGTCGGCGTTAACAGTCATTGGGGAAGTTGATGATTCCAATCGAACATAATGGTCGGTACAAGCAACTTCTGCTCATTGTTGTTAAAACCCACAACAATAGCTACACTGTCTTGCTAGGTCGTGACTGGAAGGCTCTTAAGCTAGACTGGCCAAGCGTGTACGGTGTGTGTTTAGACAAAGCTGCGGCGCTACTTGAGAAGTACGTGTAAGTGTTCTAGCCCACTCTGTGGCTTATTAACAGCCGTCCAGTCAGACTGGCTTTGTAGGAGGGGAGAGCAACCCCGCATTTTCCAATCCGCGACAGGTGCCATTTTCTTTGAGGGATACCGTGTCACTTGAACTGCAGTCTCTTGTAAACAGTGGAGTGTTAGTACCAGCACAGAAAAGCGACTGGGTAACGCCTCTAGTTGCTGTACATAAAGCGAACAACAAAGTCAGAGTGTGGTGACTTCAAGGTTACATTGAATCCGCACCTACGCATTGACGATTATGCTCTTCCTATGATAGATTTCTTTGCAAAGTTGTCAGGATGCAAGTATTTCACAGTGCTTGATTTGTCTATGGCATACCAGCAACTTGAACTGCATCCAGAGGCACAATCAATTGTGGTTGTCAATACACACCTGAGGCTATTCAAGTACACGCGTTTGCCCTATGGCATCACAAGTGCACCTGCTATTTTCCAGTCTGTCGGGGATGATGTGTTAAAAGGGCTTGGGCGGGTAAGCTGCTACTTGGATGATGTACTTATCGCGGGTTCAACATTTGACGAATGCTTTCAGAGAGTAAAAAGTGTGTTGGCACGTTTTCCGGAGAGAGGCATGTGATTGCAAAGGGAAAAGGGCAAATTCTTTAAAACGTCTGCTTCTTACCTAGGCCACCATCTTGACGACAAGGGCGTACGGCTATCGAATGAAAAGGTGAAAGCTACATAAAAGGCACCAAGGCCAACGGATGCTGCACAGTTGCGAGCGTACTTGGGTCTGATTAACTTCTACGGGAAGTTTGTGCCGAACATTTCAGTTAAGCTGAAGCCTCTGTACAACGTTGTGAACAAAGAAAAGGGATTTCAGTGGTCACGGGAAGCTGAGCAAGCATTTCAAGAAAGTAAGAGCTGGTTCACGCAAAGCAATGTGCTGACATACTATGATCAAAAAAGCCGATAGGACTAGTGTGCGACGCTTCGGCTTACGGCGTAGGAGTCATTCTTTTTCATAAAGTCAGAAGCGACGAAAGGCCAAATGCCTATGCTTCCAGAACTTTAAATAACGCAGAGCATGGTTATGCTCATATTGAAAAAGAGGCCCTTGCGGTTGTTTTTTAGCTGAAAAAGTTCCACAAATATCTGTTCGGGCATCGCTTTGAGATTTACTCTGACCATCAGCCATTGGTAGGCTTGCTCGCTCATGGTAAACCTGTACCAGTGATGACAGCAGCTCGCATGCAACGCTGGGCTTCACTAAAGCTCGCAGCGTACGATTATCGGTGGGTTTACCACAAGGGTCAAGGTGTTCGAAATGCTGACGGTTTTTCACGGTTACAACTAGCGAATCGCAACGATGTCTCGGGTTATGCGCATTTCTTTTCAGTTGTTGATTAAGTGCCGTTGGCTGCGGTTGAAATTCTGAAATGCACTAGAACTGCAGAATATTCTGTCGTCTGGAATCTGTGTCGCGTGGGGGCGCTGCTCTCTGTTTAAAAAGGCGAGCGAGCACATCGCTGAAACAAGTCTTGTTCTTTACGGCCCAACATGCCGAATAAGCATGTTGCTTAGTCGCTCTGCCTCCGCTTCGCTCACCGCGGCTACAACAAAAAGCTATGACTGTTTGCTTCAAGTAAACAATCCTCATTTATTTAGCAGCCCACAAGGACAACGTTTATGCGTCGGTCAATTCAACACTCGCCGACGCTTTTGATGCGATGAAATCGTCTATCATACAGCCACCACCATCCTTTCCTTGGAATGCAGTCGGCTCCTTCGCCTCAGTCAGGGCCGCCTCTGTTCATACCGTAAGCTGCATGGGCACGACAAGGATTCACGAGCGTCCATGAAGAGGTGACTACATATTTCTAGCACGATGAGGGTGCACGGAACATGATGATATGCGCCGGCTTGCGTTGTATAGCTACCAATAGTACTGAAGCCATATATGCTCGCCGGTTTTGGAAGCGGCAGCCTCTTAGACTGTGGTAGACGATGTTGCCGGAGAGCGAGAGATGGAGAGACCATCCAGCGCTCCCTTCATGACACGTCGTCTGCAACCCAGCAAGTGTGGCACATATCTTGAGGTGTAGCGCTGATGCAGGTTGCTTCTGTGGTTGGAGTGGGGAACCCTCCGGAACCGGCTCGGAAAAGGAAGACGCCATGACCTCGTCCTTTGAAGAAGACCCCCGGGATTTGTGAACGATGCCATAGACCGCCTGTTGACAGAGGCCGTCAACTGCTGCGTTCTGTAGAGAGGGCCTTCCGCCCAGTGAAGCCTGGCACACGCAAGCTTTTTCTACAAGAACGAATTGCGATTCAGGCGTGAATCGGTAGGCTTTGCAATGGCCGCCCACAGCCGACATTGATGATGACTCTTCTTTGATTCTGGTGACATAGTCTCGTGCATGGCTGTTCATTTACTTCTCCCTATTGCTCTCACAGCCAGTTATGAGAAACTTGTGGTGGCTCTCAGAATTATGTAGTCAGGTTTTCATGATCTCGCCTATCTAAAGACCCGCGATGTTTCAGGAAACGGCTTCAAAAGTAATAAGCTATATCTAGTTGAAAGCATTAAAATACTATTTGCTTCTACGTGGCACTCAGTTTAGTTTAAAAAATGTGCCTAATAAGTAATTACTTTATTACTTTGGTCACAATTTGTGAAACTTAATTTCGACCAAGAGATTTCGAAAGCTAATTTTTATAACGGGTTCATAAGCAGTCATTTCAATTCACGCAAATCGCATACAGCTTATTCGGTAGAAAAATCATCACGATTGAATCGCCGTAACCTAGATTTGAGAAACCTGTATCTAAAAACAACATAGCATAAAAACTGTGGTGCAACTTTTCGTTGCTAGGCGTTCATGGTAATGCTATATTTCGCTTCAAATTAATCGTATTTCTGCTAGTCAGTTGAAGAATAATTCGCGATAAGGATTCGAACTGACGACTCATGTACCCCGAATTGTGTTGCGTGTAAGTGCAGATGTCCACAAATAAGTGAGACTGGTGCTTCGCCTTCCTTTCACAAAACACGAAACCACCTAAAGACGTTCAACCTTCGCCAACCTCGGTGCCAGTATCTCAATGCCAAAACTACTCAAGTATAAAATGGTGCCGGAAAGGCCCTATCGCGTCTACATTGAGACGGAACTTAAGTGCCCTAATTTTCAGGCATGAAGGGCTTCACGCTTCCTTCGCAGGGACCATGACGTGACGTCGAGTCAAAACAGAGAGCCAATTTTTGGGTACCGATATCCTGCCATACGGTCACCGATTTTCATTCATCTGGGTACGGAATTCTAGTAATCCGAGATCCGAAAAGGGAACACCTGGGAACAAATCTTGACGAGGCGAATTCTCCGCTCCCTTTTCCCTTACAGAAAAGGCATGTATTCCAGAAATTGTAGGTCCGCACTACGGAAATTTGGCCTTCTGGGCTCAAGAAATTTTACCTCCTCCGAATATGATGAAAACTATTGTACGGTCTAATTTCTCTATGGCCAATTTAGTGGTGAGATCCGCACTTAGGTAGGCCACATGAAGAATATAGCCCGCTGAATGCCCCAGATGTGACCTCGTCCATTTGCTGGTGGGCTGCGCGTGGGAAATTATAGCCGGAGTTGCGCTCTTGAACGAAGACGCCCACCTATGACAAGCAAAGTTGAGAAACAAAAATTCAGACATTATGAAAATTCTTGCACTCCCTCTCTACGTTTCCTTTATTAGTAACACCGCGCCACCGTACTACAGAGACTTGGCCGCTTCCTTGACCATGGTCACAGCGACATTTCTTTCTCAAAAAACAGAATTTGTTGCACATTAATATGGTACCGCTTTAGCGTAATCACCTGGGATTTTTCTTCTTCACGGCGTTTCTTTCAATGTAAAAAGTGTGAAACTAAAGTATAAAAAACTATAGTTCACTTGTTTTCGAATATCGTCTGCAACTTAAGGCGAGGTTCAATGATTTGAAGGGACAGTGGTTTTAGAGAAAGTGTGGGAAGTAGTTTCTTGCAAGTATTTAAAATGGCAATGACGGATTAGAACGGTGAAAACGTTGAGGCCTCTCATCACTTTGTCGGAGTGCAGAAAAACTCATACTGACAATATCCCTGTTAAGGTCTTAAATTTCTTTTGGCTTCGCCAACACTTTCTACGTCGTCCGAATCTGCCAAATAACGCTTCGTACGTTGTACATTCGGCTACTTTGATTTTCTTCTTTCACGCAGCTATTTCTTCGCTCGAAACACATCACATCCCACATCACATCCTACATCAAGTTATCGTCATCGCCCCGTACTGGTGCTGTGCACTGCAGCGGTTACATCACGTTATTCGGTGACTACATCAGCAATGCAAATGCTAGCACCAAAATAAGTATGCACTGGCGCAAAGAAGACAGGACACAACGAGCACATAAAACATGAAGAAAACGCAACTTTCAAAGAAGGCCGCTGCATTTATATCACTGATGGTAATAAAAAAGATCAAAAAGCGAAATTCATATCATTATTTCTCCGTGACGTGTGCAGCCACGTTATCATCGCGTCTATATAACGCTAATACAAGCCCCAGTTCAACAAACAAAGAGGATTGAAGATTTTTTTGTTGAAAAATGAAACTAGGGACATTAAAAAGTATATAAGCAAGAGCAGTTTCAAGGAACTAATAAAAAAGCGCGATCACTAGACATTCAGCCAACGCATAAGATGTACTTAGAAAAAGCCATATCAAGAAAAGCAAATGACAAAAGAGTTCACAAAACAAAAAAAAAAGAAAAATTGCCAGTCAAAAGGTTAGAAAGGCGGAGCAAGGTAGAGATAGATACTCGAAACAAAGGTGAGGCCAACCAAAAAAATAGCAACGAATTTTTCGGGGTGACGCAAACAAGACGTACAGCAAATTCGCATATGCCCATTGTCGGCCTAAGAAAGTTATCTCTTCAGCAATAAAAGGGAATCAGTGCTAATGCGCTTGTCGCCCAGTGTTCTTAATATTATTTCTTCTTCCTGCCCTTTAATTTTTGCACGTGCTAAAATTGTGGTATATCTAAACGAAGATTTGCATTTTTTATTCACAGTACACTATTGGACGTGTTTGTTTTCTTATGTCCACGAAGTCTGTTTATAACGTAAAGTAGAACGTTGGCGAGTTGGTATATAGACAGTTATTTTAAATTAAAATTTTCCCGTTTGTCTGATACATGCAGTGAAAGGTACAACAGTGAAGTGAAGTACGACATTGGTGGTGAATTTTACGTACCGTTTTCCCATGCTTATTTACAATTAACTGTCGATACCGGAACAGAACAGTCCAGATACTAGACAGCCTACTGAGGCGGAGAAAAGTATCGTGAAGTCATATCTGTGGTCTAACTTCTTCAAGTTTTGCAAACTTTTTTATTGATATATGCAATGATCTATCGCTGTCTAGGGACCGAGAGGCTTGAAGCTTTCTTTGTTGCCTCCATTTACCTCATGTAGAAGATCTATTCTGGAACTGCTGAGGATGTCGTTGGGATAACCCGCTTTCGCGAGGGAGGCGATCATGTTTCCGACGCTGTTTTTAGGACTTGGGCGCTCTTTTCGCCGATTGCTGCTCGAAACATTGCTGCTACGGTTCTATGAATTTTCTTTTTTTACATTTTTGGGTGGCCATTTCACACGAAAGACTTTTCTTTGTGCATGGGTTATACTTATAGCCCAGGCTGCATGCAAAGAAACTCGGCAAGGCTATCAGTCGATCCAAGAAGTGGATGCAGTTGGAGTGAGAGGATTCTCTGTTAAACTTCAGGCCATTATGTTCGGAGGTGAACAACATTAAAATCTCTACCGCTAAGCCTTTAATACTGCATTCTGAAGGAACATCCAGTATCACTAGTTAGTCGTTCACAATCCACATACCTCAAATTTTCGATTATTGCCATCCCTGTCAGGTTTCTCTTGATGTGGCTTTCCTTTGAGGGGCAGGAGCCTTGTTAGCTGTAGATACTTGCTGACTGTAGCCTGCCAGCTACTTCTTTATGAAGCAGTTGTCCTTAGTTTACATTCATGTGTTTATGCCCGCAATGAATACTTTCAGAAACTGATTTGCCTGCCTCGTTTTTCACCCCCTACCCATTGTCGAAATTCTGCTTCTTGGACCGGATTTTCACGGGGTAAAAATGCTTGTTCAGCGCTGCTCTCGCTTTCTTCGAAAGTTTATTAGGCCATCACGAGGAGTCCTCATTCCTTTTAAGCCAGGGTACGGTAGCACCACGCTGCGGAATCACCTATTCTATCGTCATAACCGTAGGCTTTGCTATTGGCCCCGCATCCGCAGTACGCACGAGTCAGTCGATACCGTCACCTATACCTGTCAATTTATTCGCTTCAGAAGCACCGGCAGCCACATTCCTTACACGCTCTGGGTAGTCTCTTAGTGTTCTGTATAGCTGAACTCGGAATTGTTTTGCAGAGTTCTGACGACTTCAGGTAGTGACGTTCCTCTAGAAGGATGACGGTACCTGCATTTTCTCGTCGATTTTTATACAGTGCGCGGAGTGGCGACTGCATGGCACCGCTGAACCTTTTTAGACCGGATAGCAACCTTTTCCGTTTCCTCCATCAGATGAACTTGTCTTGATGGTTCAAGGCTCTCCTTCCCTAACACCTTGGGGAAGTCTTCCTGTAGCCGGACCTGATTTCAGTGCAGTGGTGCATCGTTAATGTGAAAACTGGTTCCCGAGCAAGACTGTGAATACAATGAGTGATGTATGGCAACGAATCTGGTAGAAAGGATAAGAAAAAAGCGTCGTTGTTATTTAATAACAACGACGCTTTTTTCGTTGTTCGGTGTTTGCATAGTGATGACAACTGAAGTTGAAATTACACTTTTTGGATCTACAAGGCCATACGTGTATCGCTATTATGACTGAAATAATGGGGTTGGTCTAGACACGTCTCGTGGTCGGTGATATATTTAATGCCGTATAATATACAAACGGGTTCACTTCTGCAGCTTTTCGCATGCATAAAATCCGCACTAAGTTGAGTTAAAGGCGAAAAATTTGAATTTTCTAGTTTGCATTAGCAGCAGAAAGATTTTTCTTCGCCAATAATTAGGCTATACGAAAAATTCTAAGCACATCGACTCAACCACTTCGCACTGTAAAGGATGAGCCGCAAAAGAAATTTATGATACCTGATGTCATTCGCACTTTTGCTGGGTTTTTAAACCGCCCTGCAAGTTTTAATTATACCCAAATTCAATTCGACGAATTGCCTTTTCTCTGTACAACTTCATCGATCGCAGCAAAATTGGTCAATTGCGAGCGCACCCTGCTTATCTGGTCTCCTGTGCAGATTAGCTTTCATGTTTGCAGCACATTCGCAAGGTGGAAACAGCTTAGCGACAGAGCGCCGGAATCCGGCGGAGAGCATGCGTTTCGACTCTGAGTTTCGAACACTCATGCTCCGGCCGGAGCAAGTAGGTGGCGTTCGCGAGCTGCCGGAGCAAAAACCCATCTTTCCTTACGCTTTTCTGCGCTTCATGTACGGGCCGCATCGTCTATTTTCAAACCTGTAACGTATCTAAGTTGATCCCGCTGGTTTCTGAGAGGTTGACATCAACAATCTACGCTGTCATTTCATTCATGGTTGCACAGTCAAACGCGGGCGCCCCCGGTAAGAGTTCCTCGGCAGGTTTTCGAATAAAACAGTCGCGGTGCATCGTTTTCAGCCGCCCAAAGCATACCAGTAATTGAATGGCTTGGAGTTTACGAAATTGAAGCACATACAGACAGTCTTGCTGTCGCTCTTTGAAATAAGGCTGCTCTCCAACCCGCTGTCTCCAAGAGAGGGCACTATAGTTCGCGACAAGAATTTGGTGCGAAAGCGGCGGCAAGTAAAGATCGTCTGCTAAAAAAAAATTACCGACGATTACGTTACTTCCTAATGCGAAATTTGAGCGCAGCAAATAAGCTGTTTCACCTTTTCGATAGATTGAGGCAAAGAAATCGAGCAACACATGTATGCGCTATCACAGAATTTTTTTTTTATTTTTCACACGTATTCCTTTACCAAAGACTCCCTTCTCGGAGGCGGCGATGAGCTTCTGCTTCAGCCTCGCTTACACCTGGTTGCTCTCGACGGTGGCGATGAGCCTCCGCTTCGGCGGTGCGAACGGCAGGGTCTTCTCGACGGCGGCGATGAGCTTCTGCTTCAGCCTCGCTTACTGGTCTGGATTCTGGCGGCGACGGCGCTGGGCCTCTGCTCTGGCAGCTAGTTTAGCAGCAGCAGACGGAGGACTTCCACCGGTCGTCTCGCTCATGGCTCAGAAAGAACTGGCAGATAATTTCGCAGTGGCGAACGGCAGCGGCCATTTCGGCTCGGGCGGTGCACATATACAGATCCGCCGCCACCGATCTGGCTCTCTGATTGCCACCGCAGAGGGGTTGCATTGGAGGAAGAGCGAAGAAAGGAATTAAGTTCGAGCCGGCGCTTTGACAACCGGAGACTCGAAGGAAGAGGGGGGAGGGGGGCGGCGTGTACACCCAGCGGCAAACGATGGGGGCAGGAGCGCGCGCAGCAAGCGGACAACGCGATAAAGGGAGGAGGGAAGAGATAGCAGCGACTGACTGATGCTGCTGACGCCGATAGTGAGTCAACACCCCAGCTGCATAGTTGGTTTCAGGGACAACGCCGCCGATGCGGGGGGAACCCTCCCCTCCTCTTTCTGCATGGCGGCGACGGTGTTCTATGCAGTCACGTTATCTTGACTCTCTAGCGCGTCAGCGGCATCCAGCGGTATCAGTCGGTCGCTGCTAGCTCTGGGGGGATGAAAGGGGGGCGGAGCTGGTTACGAGGCCGACGCCGACGCGAAACCCAGGAACGGACGCCAAGCTGCGCTCTAAAAACACATAGGGTGGAGCCGGCTCGGCCGAGACGACAAGCGAGCGGAAATGAAGAGCGCCCCTGAAGGAGTACGTCACGCAAACTTCCGGCTGGTTCCGCCTATTTCGGCGGAGCACTTTTGACTGCTCACGCAGCGACCTTGGTTCGACGATTGCTCCCCATCTGCGTTTGGAAGACGCGATCCGTGTTCCAGATCTGCGGTTGGAAGGCAATTACTCCGAAAAGAGCAGAAAACATTGCTATGGAAGTGCTCCAGCCCTGCGATTGTAATTCACCAATAATCTGGACGCTCTCGCGAGCGCAGTGTATATATACCTTGGTTTCAACACCTCAGTATTTTTGCACCGTGAGTGGAAGGGACTATCGCGATGGTTGTAGCGGATTCTTCTGTTTCTAAGGATGTTCGGGCAATGATAGAGTCTGATGTGATGTGTTCGAAGCGGCTGGATAGCGCGCATATCGCATACGTTGAGTGGTATGGATATTCTGCGGCGTCCACGTAAACCTTCTAGGGTTCGTTCGTATGTGCTATGTGTACTGGGCACGTGCTGTCGCCTCCCGTCTGGCCTGGTTATGAAGGCGATGCACGTTTTTAGGAAGTGGCCTGGACAGTGAGGTGATCGCGGAGTGTCTTTGGAACTGCATAAGGTTCTACTGGAGGGGCATCTAACGGCTTAAGTTGGAGATAGGAAAGAAGTGGCGACCAGTTGGGGTAGTGGAGAGCCGTCCTACAGTTGGCCGATGCGGTGGCTTCCACCAGTTCGCTGAGGGTGTTGTGAACTCCCATGCTTAGGAGTAGAGAGGTTGGGGAGCGTTTAGGGGGCTTCCTTAGAAGCCTGTCTGATGAGAGCATCTTCCTTGTCTCTGTTTTTATTAGATATAAGTACGGAAGTAAAGAATGCGGCTTATAATGTCTGTACTAATCGTCAGAGGTCATGCTCGCGCATTTCACGGTGCTTGTTAGCTATATGATCTGATGGGCTGTGTTGGTGAGTCTGGAGAGTGTATCCATGCATATGTCGGTGCGCTTCGGGTCGGTTGATCAATTTCGCCATGGACAAAGCCAAAGAAAAGGCCAGGAGGCAGGTTGAGAAGTTGAAGGATCAACGTGCACATGAAACCGATGAAAAACGTGCCGCCCGATTTCAGAAACGCCGTGGGAGGTACGCAGCTAAGCGTTCCGCTTCTACTTCTAAGTGGGACAACTCCTAGGCTAGCTTGCTCGAGTTCCCAGTGCGAGTCCTCTTCTGCAGAGCCTAGGCTTACCAAACACGAATGTTAGAATGCAAATAGACGGAAACGTCGTCCGAGGAAACTGAAGAAGTCACACTACTTCACCGACCACAAGAGCGTATTCATTAGGATTAATAAACAAGCTACATAAGCTGTACATTGTCTGTCTACGTCGATAAACCGGAGCCCAACCAAGCTGCCACATAGCGGATCATAAGCGTAGCCAAGCAGCCGTTGCTCCCGCAACAGAACTGTGTTTAACCAGAGCTAAACCACAGCCAATTTTTCGGCGTGTGGCCGTGTCGGAAGTAGCGACGTTTAGAAGAGAGCAGCTATCCCTATGCAGTGTTCCCCTTAAGATTGGACGAAACTGTACATAGAACGAAAATCAGGATCATGCCTCTGCCAATCAGTAATCGTCAGGTATCATGGCGGGTGCTTATTGGTTGGCGGTTTGCATGACTTCTGAGGCCACATGACCCAAATTGCCTTAATTTCTATCTTTTGTAGCACATCTTAGATGCGAATCGAATATACAGCAACCCATTGACCCTGAGGCACATACGTTAATCCGAAAGGCTATTCAACATCATTCGCACGGCTTGTTTTTGCGGGGCTTGATAGCTATGTCGCTCCGGCCAACTTCGACCACATACACCACGTCCTTTTCGCGAGCATACCAATGCTGCCAGCCGCCGCAAAATTCCCTGCTTTAAAAAGTAACGTAATGTGCAGTGCAGTGCAGAATGTGCGAACCCGTTATGCATAGTCATGATTCATAGTCCCGATGAAACGCAGCATGACTCGCCGCGTTGCAAAGTAATAAGTCCATCTAACATTCTCTTAAGTGTCCCCGTCGAAATTTCGATAACTTCATAACATATTCAGTTCAATTATGTTGATTTCCAAAATACGCAATTTAATTCGTTCGGATAAGCAAATAGGATGATGCATTATATGTATTCGCTACGTAGGCTCAATTTTTGTGTCGTGCTCTTGTCGTTTTCGCGGAAGCTTTCTTTCATGACCCATCACAAGCTGGCAAGATATCATGATCTTAAAGCTCAACTAAAACGAAATCTTGCTTGACTCAGAATGGCTGTAAATCTTTTCCATGCGTCATGAAAGTTATCGTGTCCAAGTTCTAGACTTGTATGAAAAGATGTATAAGGGATTTCAGCTCTGTATAGCAGACGACGAGTGCCTCTGGTAGCGCGTTGGGTATGCACGTAGAACTGGGCGCGGAGAGCTTACTAGCAGACGGCGATCGTGAGCCAATCGCAGTCGGTGAGAGCAGGCAGCAAGTAAACGAAAGAGAGTTTTCACTCTGCGGTTGCCGGGGTTTTGTCTATTCGCACCGCTACTGAGTACCCTAAGTGCGAGAACATTGCGAAGCCGCTCTGCAGCTGTCGGGTGCGTTGAACACGCGCCGTACCCGGAGTACGCCTGCTACCAGTTTCCGAAGAACAGCAAGCTGTGAATGCAGTGGATGTTAGTAGTCGAACGCGATAAATGGAAACGTACGAATCACAGCACACTTTGTTCAGCTAATATCAAAAGCAAGGACTTCGTGCACGACTCGAACCTGGCCGCAAGTCTGCCATTTGCACCGTTTAAGAGGCTTTTGAAGGCCGAAGCAGGGCCGCCCCGCTTCATGTAGCTACAGCTTTTCATTTCCTGCCTGTATCTACGAGTAGTTTAAGAAATGTGTGGGAAATAACAGGTATTTTTAAAGAAAATGTTAGTTTCCGTACAGTGAATATCTGTTATCCACCATAGATCCAAATTCAACAAAAAAAAAAATGACGACGATTACGGTACTTTCTAATGCGAAATTTGAGCGCAGCTCGTCAGCTGTTTCAGCTTTTCTATAGATTTAGGCAACTAATTTGAGCAAGACATATATGTACAGTTACAGACAACTGGTTACGAGGGACAATGGCGACGGCGACGCGAAACCCAGGAACAGGCGCCAAAGAGCTTAATGCTGGAACGATGTCATTCGAGACATATTCTGAAAAGCGAAGTTCTTTTTTTTACCGTGGTGAACTAGGTGTATATAAGCAAGCTACATCAAAATATGATGGTTTTCTCTGTGAGTGTGTGAATTCTCGGTTACTGCACATGTTACCCTGCAGTTCGGTGTGGGCGCTCGCATTATTCATGAATTATCTTTGCAGTGTGCACCATTTGAGGTCACGTCTTCCACTTGAGCTGCGAAGCGTGCCTTTCATAATTGTTTCACACGAATGTAAAGGCGAAGTGTTGGTCACTTGTTTCTGTGGACACCTGAATCGCGCCGGAAGGGGAGGAAGGAAGGTGAGAGTGAAAGTCCACTTGAGCTCTGAAGCGTGCCTTTCAAAGTTGGTTCACATGAATGGAAAGGCGCAGTATCTGTCACACTTGTTTCTGTGGACACCTGAGTCGCGCCGTAAGGGGAGGAAGGAAGGTGAGAGTGAAAGTCCACTTGAGCTGTGAAGCGTGCCTTTCATAATTGGGTCACATGAATGGGAAGGCGCAGTATCTGTCTCACTCGTTTTCTGTGGACACAGCAACCGCGCCGTAAGGGAAGGAAGGAAGGTGGGAGTGAAAGTGGAGCTGGTTACGAGGGACAACGCCGACGCCGCCGCGAAACCCAGGAACGGGCGCCAAAGAGCTGCGCTCTAAAATTGAATTTTCTGGTTTCCAGCCGAAATCTTCGTTGGAAGGCAAAATTTGGATACATATATGTCGTCTGCTCGATTTCCTTTCGCAGGTTGATTCTAACCTAAATTGTAGATGCATGCTAAATTGGAACCGAAATAGTATGATGACCAAGGATGCGCTGTCCGAAGAACGGCTGTGAAGCACTTTGAATACGAATAAAAATAACCAGTGGCGCCACGTTGAGGGCCGTTATTGGCGTCTATGAGCATACAGTGGTACAAATGAGAAGGGAGAGTGTCTCCCTGCTTCAGTGGTGTCTTTTATGCATGCCGTCGTTCCACGTACTAGCCGTTTCGGTGAGTAGACGTCTTTTGAAAGGCCAACTTGATAAGCGGCATCCAGTATAGCCAACGCCGACAGATTTTCGTGTGATTCGGATAGTAAGTTTTCCTCCTTAAAATGGCTGTCCAGTGACCTAAAACGAAGCTCTAAGGAAAGTTTGTTTTTTACAGCTTGAAAAACTTGCGAAATAACAAAAGTACGAAAAATATACCATACCCGATTTTGTTAGCTGCAACAGAACAAACATGTGAATTGAAAGAAAAGTAAAAAACAGAAAACATATATACCAGGTCATTGCTGTCAATTTATAGAAATTCTATGTTAGTTGTAAATAAAAATCACAGCAGAACGAAAAACAAAACTAGCAGAATCGAAAACTTCTAGGAAGACAGCTGCCAGAAAATTTGTATTTCTCAACAAACATTAGTTACAGTGTACATTTTAATCAGCGACGCTGGATGAGTAAGCATGACCAATGCTGAACGGAAGGAAGAGTCTAGCACAGAGCTTTCCGCCCGCGCGTTAAAATTCAAATGCACCACGTTTGCCAACACTGCTCTTGGCCGATGCGCTAATACACCACAGGCACAAAACATCTAGACCTGCGTGGTCGCGCACGATTTCGTACGACGTAAGGCCGATGCCTGAATTCCACGAAGAACTACTTTCGTTCAAATGTCACAATTATTTGTACAGTGCAGCGAACCGATTCGTACCCATATCATTCATGCAAATCAGTGTTCACCTCTTGCATCAAGACACACGACTCTCTTCGCATCAGTCGGACGGGTGAACTCGCAATGCCGAGCACGTATGGCATGCTCCATGTCATCGCTGTTCTTCGGGCGGTTTCATTACATCGGATAACGCGTAGCTCACATTGCACACTACAAAATGCTTTCCGAGGCTTCCCACTTTCTCTGGTACAAAAAACGATCTCTACTCAATAAACAATGGCGGTTTCTCGACCACTACACCAATGGCCTAGAGAATAAATGATTCATGTACGCCCGATTCTATGTTACTTTCGGTGACCCCTAATAGTCACCCTGTTCTGCTTTCAATTTCGAAAACGGCGATTTTAGAAACGAAGAATATCGTTTCTAAAATCGCCGTTTTCGAAACTGAACGCAGAACAGGGTGACTATTAGGGGTCACCGGAGGTAACGTAGAATCTTAACTACTTACTTCAAAAGTGCCTCTCATATGTTTTGTCTTTACCATTCTCTCTTGACGCACTACAGGAAAATGGTCTTCTTTCGCGGTTAAAATTTTTGTTTCAGTTGGCTTTTAACATCTGAAAACTGTCATCATCGTACCGCGCGGGCTCAAGAATCTGGTAGATGTGAAGGAGAAGAAGCAAAAGAAGAATCTCTGCTATCCGCCATGAGAAGGATACATTAAGAAATTCAATAGCACAATTACGATTTACGTTGTCGGCCCCACTTCTACTCTGCTTCGGTGCGAGTGCAAAAGGATTTTCATTGCCTCAAATTTGTCAGTATTTACATAACTACATCAAAGCTACGGACTGATTATCTTGCTAATTTTATTCCTAATTTATGAACTTCAAAATTTTTGCTAGGTATTGTTTTTCCTCTCATTTAATTTTGTGATGTTAAATTTTAGGCTTTTTTTAGTTGATAATTGTTTATTACACTAATTCAGTATCTTTAGGAGATTTGGCAGTCCACACTGATCCCTGGTCAATCCCCCTTCGTGGGTACGTGCCATTTATCAAGGTAGAAAAAGAAGAAGAAGAATGGAAGGCAGCCCAGCGGACAAAGGCGTCTCCGAGACCAAAAAGAAGTCTGGGGGCTCCAAATCTGGTATGAGGAGTCCTCGCTCCCCCAAAGCCTCTAGGAAGCAGGTTGAATCTCCGAAGCTACTTAGCCAGAAGGAGAAAAAAAGCAGTTCAAAGAGGCCTGACGGCGTGAGCTCACCGAAACAGCAGGATGGCAAGGTCCACCAGCCGGCCATACAAGTAGCGCAGCCTAAATCACCAAGCCCGTGTACATCCGATACTTTCGGCGTAGCAGAAACCGGAGATAAGGTACTAGCATTCCAGTCACCAACGAGCCCACAGGACATCCTGTCTTCAAGCAAGAAACAGCTGTGTCAAGATCCCGAAACGGGAATCACGAAAGCACCAACCCAAGCCGAGAGCGCAACTCTGGTTCCGACATCGATCGACAGCCCGGCCATCGGCAAAAGCGACTTGCCAGACAACAAAGGCAAGAAGATGGGCTCTGGCAAGAGTGACTCAGCTGGCAATGCCTCCAAGCAGGACCAATACCTCAGCATTGGTAGAACTGGACCTGAAGAAGCAGTCAGTACGAGTGGAGACCTAGCACCAGTGACCACCTCATATGGTACCTTGCCAATTGTCACGAAAGAAGTGT
Source organism: Amblyomma maculatum (assembly GCF_055883805.1). Taxonomy (NCBI): domain Eukaryota; kingdom Metazoa; phylum Arthropoda; class Arachnida; order Ixodida; family Ixodidae; genus Amblyomma; species Amblyomma maculatum. The sequence continues at coordinate 422,861,613 of NC_139344.1, forward strand.
CCGCGATACCTTCGGGAAGCCGGCCTGAAACTCGCCGTAGTAGCGATGGTAAGCTTCTGCCATTGATGCCTAATAACAAAGTGACAACCGTAAATGTGGACAGGGACGACGCTAATAATGTAGCCACAACAGAAGCACCTTCACCGACCGGTCCCGAAAAGCAAGCCGAATTGCCAGACGTACAATTACGGCAACTTAAAAGCGAGCGTTCGGTTTATCAGCCAGAGCACCACACAAGAACGGAACAGCCAGCGCTAGATGACGCCGTTAGCAAAGCGCCGTCTCCCATTGCACTGGATACTCTTAATGCAACTAAAGACCAAGGCAAAGGGTCAGCATCACAGATGAGTATGAATAAACTGAACTCTGTGCCTTCGTTAAGCGACCAGTTTTCAAGTGGGAAGGAAGCGGAAGGTACGATATCGGTAGCCAAATTCGCTGAAAAATGTTTCGCAGACCAAGGGAAAGAAGCCGCGAAGGCGCCAGTATCTGCTGAGAAGCAAGCTTTGGTGACAGCGTCCCAACCTAGCCTTAGCCCCAGCGTCAACTCTCCCAACACCTTTGCGCCCAGCAATATGGGAGCAGGCCGCATAATAAGTCAGCCTCAAACCTGGGGGCTAACTGCAAGACCAGCGACTGCAGCTCTCGAAGGGAATAAATCTGAGAGAGCAGTGCCGGATTCAAGTCCAGGCCGAAATCTGAGGCGACTGTCACCAGGTTCAAGAACTGCAAGCAGGGACGAAGCTATGAAGGTTCCTAATGCGGTAAGCCGATCCTTTTCAGCTAATCAAAGCCCCGTTCTCAGTGCAAGCATCTATTAACCATTGCTGACAATGTTCGCGAAATATATACGGCGCCGCAGTCAAGCAATGATGACGATCGACTGTTTGGACGACAAACTTCCACTACTGCGCGACGAATAAATCGCGCTGTATCTTTGATGATGCGCCTTCCTTTAGTTTAATTTTACCTATTACTCGAGGTGACGCAAAAAGCAGGCGACTAATTGAAGATCATTAATCTGCGTCAGTCTTGTTTGCGCGATATGAAATCGGACATTACTGTCGATCACCTCCTGGGGCGTTTTAAGGCGAAAGCCTTCATCATCATCATAAAACTTTTATTTCCAGAAAAAAATTAAATTCTTTTTCGGATGCCCCGGCACGCAGGCCTAAGGGAGGTTTACTCAGGAGCCTCACAATCTAAGGCCTGGTGAAAATACAATGTCGCTTCACAGTCTCAGCCGCCAGGCGGATGGCATGTTGCATTTGAGCGGGTCCTTGCTCCGCATCAAGGTCTCCCAGGCTTCTCTATTTTCTATCTTTTCCTCGGCGCCCATACTGCAGCCCATTCCCGAATTACTTGGTCGAGAGTGCTCCTAGCTCTCACCGCACACTATGCAATATTGCTCTGTCTTCTTTCGAGATTTTCATGTATACACCCAGAAGGAACTCATATGATTTCCCTTTTGTAATATCTTCTCCACGCAATTGCCTCCTCGATTCCGAGGGAACGGTCAGACGGCGGATAGACCCTCCTGCTCAGCTTATAAAAATTACAAGGGTTCAACGCTGCTGAACCCAATATCGAGCGAAAGCATTAGCTGCGGGTGACCGAGCGATATAAAGCCCCGCTTTAAGCAAGCTGCATGAACGTGCCTTACGGGCCTATAGAGTAACGTGAATGCCATGGTCATAGCAGGCTGATTCTGACATAACCGTCCCATGTGAAACGATATACCCAAGTTGGCAGCTCCTGCCAGCCCGTGTGTCACGTGGGGTGTGACGTCACAGCGTCACGTGGGTAAGACGTTGCTACCGCCGCGTTTCGTCGACCGTTTGAGTTGTTAGCCCAGCTCTTACCCTACTGTCACGTGAGGTGTGACGTCACAGCGTCACATGGGTAAGGCGTGGCTATCGTCGCGCTACGCTGAAGGCTAAAAACCTACAGTAGTATTGCTTTCGCAATAATATTCCGTGATCTCATCGTATAAAATCAAGCTATCTTTCATATCTATGCGAGGTCATATCTATGGGCTGCTCTATGGCCGCCCGGTGATAGAGAGTTCGGGTAAGCTCGTGTGCAGCCTCATTTCCTGCAATAGACTCGTGCGCTGGAATTCATATTATCTCTATGTTACGTTCTATCGGCCTCGCCTCGAGGATGCGTTGGGCCTATTCCGAGATTCTTCCTTTCCCAAAGTTCCTCACTACATTTTGCTGTCACTCAAAATCGTCGTAGCCTTGGTACCAACGCAAGCAAGCGCAATCGCCAACTCTTACGCCAAGTTGGCATCTCTCGTGCGGCTCAAAGCCGCTATCATTGATGCTCCTGCCCCGTCGGCCACCGCGGATCCGCACGCCGCGGCTACATAAGCCACCTGGTGTGCCGGTTGCTCCCTCATTTCCTGTGGTAGGCCTTAGCCCTATGTTCTCGCGTTTTCTTGTTATACTCGGGTGCATGTTCCGTAGCATAGGTGGGAGACTTATCTTGGAGATTCCTGGCGGGATGTTTACCATCTTGTGCGTCCTACTTTGTGGCCCGCTTCGTACCCATTCGAGTATTGTCCTACCCGTTTCATACTGGCCAAGCCGTTCCAATTGGGATATTCTCGCCCACTCTGCCAGCTCAACCCGTCCGTTGTGTACCCCCATTTTACCAAACCGCTCCGTCGAAGTGGATATGAAGAGTCTCAGAGCTCGCTTCGCGCATTTTCTCAACATTCTGCCTATCTTCTTTATTTCTGCCTTGCTCATTTTTAGGTACGGCGTCAAGTAGCAGATCTGACTTATTACGTACGCGTGCGAGATTTTCAGGAGATCCCTTTCTTTTAGTCCTCTCCCCTTTACCGCTACCCTCCTGAATATGCCTACCACTTGATCTGCGTATGTGGCTAATTTCTTTATGGTATTGGTGCTGTTGCCTTTCTTCTAGATAGGCATGCCTAGGATTCTTATTTCCTCGACCCTGGGCACTTCCAGGCCTCCCACCACCACTTTAATTTCTACTGCTCTCCTGTTCCTGCCATCGGGATTATACACAAAGAGCTGTGGCTTCTACGGTGAGTAGGTCAGGCCTCTTTCAGCCGTATACTTCCCCACTACGTCTGCTGCCCTTTGAAAACTCCACTCAATTTTCGCGTCGCTTCCGCTATTCACCTACATGTTTATGTCATCGGCATATGCTGAATTTTAGATCGAGGGTCTTGTTCAGCATGGCCGGCAGGCCTCTCATCGCTATGTTAAATAGGAAATGGGACGGTATGGCTCCTTTCGGGGTACCTTTCCTGCCCAGATTTATGCTGGGGGACTCTGTGTCCTGGTATTTAATCACCGCCTTCCTCCCTCGGAAGAAGTCCTTGATATACTCGTATGTTCCCTTGCCCACGTTTACCTCCTCCAGACCTCTGAGCACCGCCTCCTGTCGCACGTTTTCTGAGGCCAGGGTGAGGTCAAGACCTAGGATCACCTTGACATCTAACCCTTTCTTGTCTACTATGTTATGTTTGAGTCAGAGCATTAATTTCTGCGTGATGAGCTTAGGTGTAAATCTCACCATCTCGTACGGCCGCAGGTTTTCATCTTCCATGTATCTCGTTAACCTCGTTTGCACTACGTGCTCCATGAGCTTCCCCATGAACGACGTCAGCGAAATCGGTCTTAGGTTTTCCAATTTTGGTTCCTTCCCCGGCTTGGAGATGAGAACCACCTCTGCTGTTTTCATTCCTCCAGCAATTTACCTTCCTTCCATACTTTGTTCGTGTATCACGCAATCGCCTCTATCGAGTCGTTGTCGAGGTTCCTAAGCATGACATTGGATATTTTATCCGGGCCAAGCGCGGATTTAGTCCAGCGATAGTTGCTCTGATCTCCGCTACAGTAATATTCGCGTCCAGCACTTCATTTTCCGCTCCTCCATATTCTGCCTGTCGTACTTCCGTCGCGTACCCTATGTAAATGTCCCTCAGCCTGTCCATGAGCTGTTTGTCCGCCCCCTAGAATGTGTCTCGCTTTCACCCGGTTGACGCTCGCTGTCTGTTCGGATTTGCTAGGGTCGAGGAGATTTTCAGTATGTTCCGCGTCTTTGCTAGGCTGATTCTCCTTTCTATCTCGTCGCACCTGCCGTACCAATTTTGCTCGTTTAGTTTGATCGCATAAGCTTCCATTATCTTGGTGTGTCTGGCTAACGAGCATCTTAAATTTCTGTTCCATTTTTGAGATTTGGATCTGTTCTTTTCTTCTCATTCCACATGCTTGCTAGTTTGTTCTGTGTATCTTCCCCTTCGGCTACCGCTTCCGAGTCCCTGACATCTTCCCTCAGCTGTTTTGCCCAGTCTCCTATGTCTCCAATTTCCTTACCTTTGTGGCCTCTGCGAATCGTACGGAATTTGTCCCACTCCCCGATTCTTGCCTGTTTGAGTTTTCGCAGCTTGGCTCCTTCTCCCAGCTCCATGGCTACGATGAAGTGATCACCATCGAGATTTTCGCTGGTATTTGCCCATTCGACTCTGCCTGCATTTATACTGAAGATGTGGTCCGGCGCGATGTCTCTGCTGACACTGCTACTTACTCTAGTGAGAGCTCACGGGTCGGTATGCAAGATTAGTCTGAGGTTTTGGGTCTCCTCATGGAGAAGTCTACCCTTCGTATCATCCCTCGCGTACCCCCCTTCCTGATGTGCCGCGTTAAAGTCCCCCACAATCATCGACGGGCTTTGCCCAGCCAGTTTGATGGCTTTTCTAAATATCGTTCCAAATTTCATTTTCCTCTGCCTCGGGTTGCTGTATACATATTAAGCAGAAATATATTTTTGCTCTCTTACGTCTCGTAATCATTTCTATCATTACCGCTTCTATGTTCCTCGTGCTCGTGTCGCGCTCTAGGGTTGCCATATTCCTTTTTACCAGCGTGGCCATCCTGCATTTGTCACCCCTATTGCTACAGAAGCTTTGGTATTCGGCTTGTTTGACCTGATTTCCCCCGGTTCCCTGCAGTGATATAGCAACTGGTTTGTCTTCTTGGTTAAGGAGTGGCGTCACCATATTCTGACCGCAGAACCTGTGTGCATAATGCATCCACCATAGTGGTACTACAGGAAAAAAGTGTGCCTTTGTACACCGGGCATCGAACCACTATCCCTCCGATCCTCAGTCGATCGTGCAAATGCACTACTCTAACACGGACTCGTGTGAAACATCGTAATCCTTCTTGATCAGAGTAAAAACGATATTAGCTATGCCAAGGGAGATGCAGTTAGCAATTATGATAATGATGATAGTAGCGATGACAGTTATGGTCCGTTTACTTTTACCAAAATAAATATTAGTAGCGATAGCGATAATGCTGATAGTATCTACGGCAATGACTATGCGGTTAATGAAACCAGTGATGAGAGTGGCTTTCGCAGTTTCAGCTTAAGCGCAGTGGTTTAATATTTTAGTGATGTTAAGGTCGCCAGCGTAGCGTGTTCTACTTCGGGAGGGTAAACGAATTCTAGCGAGCCTCGGATTTTATGCTTGATTGTTACAGGTAGGCATTGTCTTGCGAAATGACTGCATTACGCTGGAAGCCGAAATGGTTGCCGATTTTTCAACTTTCGGCTGTGCTGTGCTTGCATTTCAGTTCAGGAAGCCGAACGCTAGTAACATTCAAGTGTGGTCATCACTTCAGTACAGCAAGTAAAGTCCTTGTATGGACTTTGCGAACATATACGTTCGCGAGCCGGGCTATTTAGGGCACTGGAGCCGTATGCTGAGGAACAAATCATTACCTAAAACTGATGTGTGTAGGCATTGTCTTGCGAAATGACTGCATTACGCTGGAAGCCGAAATGGTTGTCGATTTTTCAACTTTCGGCTGTGCTGTGCTTGCATTTCAGTTCAGGAAGCCGAACGCTAGTAACATTCAAGTGTGGTCATCACTTCAGTACAGCAAGTAAAGTCCTTGTATGGACTTTGCGAACATATACGTTCGCGAGCCGGGCTATTTAGGGCACTGGAGCCGTATGCTGAGGAACAAATCATTACCTAAAACTGATGTGTTTAGAGCAGTGTGGTCATCCTTTCATTTATTTATTGATTAACGCTTCGATACCAGCAGAAACTGTATAAATGAGCACACGCTGTTAGAGTTTCCCTTCATTTGCTCTGCTGAAGGCTTCACTTTTCATTGCTTCGAAACAAGGCTCAGTTTTTTGTGTCTTCGAGTTTCGGCGTGAACTAGAGAGCGTCCGAGGAGTCTCAACAGCTCGTCTAGTAGACGCGGGCGTCGCTTGCCACTCATCGAACTACTAACAGTGAAACGAACGAAGTTAGCGTATCCCTGCAGCCTTGTATATACCATTACCCTTCCCCGCGGCCAGTTTGCTCGATTCGTGGCGCCGTTTTGAAGGCGATAGTCTTTAATAGCTCATGCTCGCGGATCGTGCCCATTCGTTCCTCCGTTCGTCCGTAACGCTTTCGTTGCATAGGAGGCGGTACCTGGCAGGCTGAGATGGCCGAGCACTAACTGGACGTAGGACTTCCTGACAGTACAATTAGCAGGAGCTACCTACTCGGGCTGGGCGATTCCTAGTAGCTCCAGGCGATTCCTAGTAGCTCCAAAAAACAAAGGGCGATTCCTAGTAGCTCCAGGACGAATGAAGCGGCTGGGCTAAAGCCAAAAGGACGCTCAGTTGTGGATGTGTCGGGAAGCGACCGGAAAGTCCGATGTTGCAAGGAGATATGTCACATAGCAACATGGAATGTAAGATCTATGACGCAAGGTAAACTGGATATCGTCAAGCGAGAAATGGACAGATTGAACATTGATATCTTGGGTATCAGCGAGCTCAAGTGGACCGGAATGGGAGAATTTAACTCCGGCGACCATTATGTCTTTTATTGTGGGCACGAATCCAAGAGAAGGAATGGGGTCGCTCTCATAGTAAACAGAAGAATGGGCAAAGCAGTGCTAGGGTACAACCCCAAAAACGACCGAATGATTTCACTTCGGATCCAAGGTCACCCTTTCAACATAACAGTTATCCAAGTCCATGCACCGACCACTGCTGCTGAAGAAGCTGACGTTGAGAGATTTTATGCGGACCTACAATGCCTTTTAGACCGCGCCCCATCATCAGACGTCGTTTTTCTCATAGGAGACTGGAATGCTAAGGTCGGGAGTGAAGAAATATCCGGAATTACAGGCAAGTTCGGTCTTGGTGAGCCAAATGAAGCTGGGCAGAGGCTAGTAGAGTTCTGTCAAGAAAACAACCTGACCATAGCGAATACTCATTTTCAACAGCACAAGAGGCGCCTGTACACATGGATTTCACCGGACGGTCTGTACAGGAATCAGATCGATTATATTATTTGCCGGCAGAGATGGAGAAGCGCTATACAAGCAGTAAAAACAAGGCCTGGGGCCGATTGTGGCACCGATCATCAGCTTCTTGTTGCCAAAATTAAGCTTCGATTGAGGAAAACGCAGAAAACTAGAAGGCCTTTCAGGTATGATCTGGATCAGATTCCATTAGAATATGCTGTGGAAGTGAGGAATCGATTTCAAGAATTAGATCTAGAAGACAAAGAGCCCGAAGAGATGTGGACTGATGTTCGTGATATAATACAAGAAGTTGCTACTAAGGTAGTTCCAAAGCAAAAGAAATGCAAAAAAGCAAACTGGTTATCTGAAGAGGCTTTGCAAATAGCTGAGGAAAGGAGGATGGCAAAAGGTATGGGGGAAAGAGAAAGATACAAGGTTCTCAATGCGGATTTTCAGAAAATAGCAAGGAGAGATAAGAATGCCTTCCTGAACATACAGTGTCAAGCAGTTGAGGACAACAGCCAATTAAGAAACACAAGAGCTCTGTATAAGACAATCAAAGATATCAAAGGAAGCTTCTGTGCTAAGCTGGGCGTGATAAAGGACAAACGAGGCAAGGACCTCACTGAAGCCTCAGAGATAAAGAAGAGGTGGCAGGAATACACAGAAGAACTGTACAAGAAGGACCCGGATGTGCAATCCCAACATAGGACGGTTGTGATTACTGATCTCGAGCCGGGCATCCTGAAGAGTGAAGTTGAATGGGCCTTAGCCAGCCTTGCTAAGAACAAAGCAAGCGGAATTGATGGTATTCCAGCTGAGTTGCTTCAAAACCTCAACCACGACGCTGTTAACACACTGCATACATTATGTCAAAAGATTTGGACAACCCTGCAGTGGCCACAGGATTGGAGGAGGTCAGTTTACATCCCCATTCCAAAGAAAGGCAGTGCCAAAGATTGTTCCAACTACCGCACGATCGCGCTTATTTCGCATGCTAGCAAGGTGATGTTAAAAATCCTGCAAGGTAGGCTGCAGCAGTATGTGGATCGGGAGCTTCCGGACGTGCAAGCTGGGTTTCGCAAGGGCAGAGGAACTAGAGACCAAATTGCCAACCTTCGCTGGATCATGGAAAAAGCAAGAGAGTTCCAGAAACCCATTTACTTCTGCTTTATTGATTATGCGAAAGCGTTTGACTGCGTAGATCACAGCAGATTGTGGCAAGCTCTCCGAGAGATGGGAGTTCCAATTCACCTCATCTGTCTCCTCAGGAACCTGTATGAAGGGCAAGAGGCCACAGTCAGAACTGGGCATGGTCTTACTGATTGGTTTCCGATTGAGAAAGGGGTGAGGCAAGGCTGCATACTATCGCCCTGCCTATTTAACCTATATGCAGAGTGCATCATGAGGAAGGCCGGTCTGGACGAGTCTTCAGCTGGAGTGAAGATTGCTGGAAAACGTATCAACAACCTTAGATATGCGGATGATACCACTTTAATGGCAGAAAGTGAAGTGGAACTCAAGAGACTTCTGATGCGCGTACAAGAAGAGAGTGAGAAGTTTGGGCTTAAACTGAACATTAAAAAGACGAAGATCATGGCGTCTTGCCCTATCAAGTCCTGGAGCATCAATGGACAAGAAGTGGAAGCTGTGACAGATTTTCTGTTCTTGGGCGCCAAGATTACCTCGGAAGGAGACTGCAGCCATGAAATTAGGAGACGCCTGCTTCTGGGAAAGAGAGCAATGGTTAGCCTTGACCGCCTAGTAAAGAGCAGAGACATTAGTCTGCCAACCAAGATCCGTATAACCCGTGCTATGGTCTTTCCAGTTGTGATGTATGGATGCGAGAGTTGGACTGTGAAAAAGGCTGACCGCCGAAGAATTGACGCGTTTGAATTGTGGTGCTGGCGAAGACTCTTAAGAGTTCCTTGGACTGCCAGAAGATCAAATCAGTCGATATTGTCGACCATAAACCCTGACTGCTCATTGGAGGGTCAAATTCTAAAGTTAAAGCTCAGCTACTTTGGTCATCTGATGAGAAGAGAGGAGTCGCTGGAGAAAGATTTGATGTTGGGAAAGGTTGAGGGTCGCCGGAGAAGGGGTAGGCAGCGAACGCGATGGTTAGATGGCATTCTCGAGGCATTGCAGATGAAGCTATGTGATGTTAAGAAGATAGTGAGAGACCGGAAAGCGTGGCGTGACATGGTCCATAGGGTCACGAAGAGTCGGACACGACTGAACGCCTGAACTGAACTGAACCTACTCGGGGCTCGCCTTTCATATGGGAGGGTGATATCAGAATTACCCTGCCAAGACCCTTCCAATAACGTTATCCTCAGACCACGCGGGAACGTTTCATACGGCTCGGTTAAAGCGGGGCTTTATATGTTGGCTGGTAGCTTACGCTATCGCGTCATCGCGAAGATGGGAAAAAAAACATAGAGAAAGAGGTGCCGTAGTGGAAGGCTTCAAACCACCCGGCAATAGAGACTTTTGCCTCATCGCAGTTTAGCGATCCAATGTGCCCCTAGGCATTTGTCCGTGTTTTCCTGCTAGCTCATTCTTTTGTCAAATTCTCTGGACTCTCTCCTTACCGCTCGCATCAATTTGATGTGTAATTTTTTAAAGCGCGCAACATATAAAAGACTGTGCAATAACACCGATGTTTGGGCCAGTTGGTAATGATCCATATTGAAACCCATTCGCAGCACGAATAAAACAACGACATGAAGAAAACACGCACGACAGGACGAATGCTGCACTTCCAACTAAAGTTTATTATGAAAAAACCAAGCTTAAGTACAGAGCTACTATCACCTTCTGACAATCAAATATGTGTGTCTAAAAAAGCAACTTCATTATCATGTAGATAGAGGGATGGGGTGCTGACACATTGATCGCCTGCTTTTCTGATGTGAAATGCCTCAATTATTTCTCTTTCTACCTGATCTCTTCCCCGCCCAAGAAACTTAGTTTTCCGAAAAATGGGTTTGCACTTAAAGTCTCGGCAGTGAATTGCGAGATTGCTGCCTTTTCCTTCTTTCACCTGATCGTGGTGTTCTTTTGCTCTCTGATTAAAACAGCGTCCCGTTTGACCTATGTACACACGATTACAGGTGAGTGGAATGCTGTACACTATCTTAGTAGTGCACCGAGTGAACCAAAGGTGGTGCTTGATCGAACAAATCGGCTTTTCTTTTCTCACCATCATAGGACAAATTTTTGAAAGCTTACTCGGCGCAGAAAAGACCACATTTACATCATATCTTTTGGCAACTTTCTTAAGATTGTGAGATAATTTATGAAGGTACGGAATTACTTGAGTGACCTGCCTCTGATCTTGCTTATCTTTCTTTTTAATACCCTTTTTCTTCTGAAGCAGGCTCTCTGCAACTGCAGATAAAGTATCAGGAGGAAAGCCAGACATACGCAATCGCTCTGTTTGCATTTTGACACTTTCGGACATTAGATGCGTACACGATTTTTCTAACGCGGAATTGAGGCAATTCATGGCAATTGCTCTTTTGATTATTTTAGAATGAGCGCTACTATAGGGGAGGAGTGCCTTTTGTGACCTTGGATTGTACATCCAACATATGTGTCCTTCTAAAAATGAAATTCTAAGGTCAAGAAACTGTATGCTATTGTCACGTGGGAGCTCATGGGTAAACTTTAAACCATTTGAGACCGATCTGAATGAGTCAAGAACGTCAGCAACAGCCTCAACTATAGATGAATTGTGCGGCTTGTCCATTATCACTAGATAGTCGTCTACATACCTAAAAATACGCACGTCAGGAAGCGAGTTTAACAAACTCTTGTCAACGCGAGATAAAAATATGTCACACAGAACTGGCGCCACACACGAGCCAATGCAAATACCTGCTTTTTGCGTGTAAAACCTGTTGTTAAAATTAATGGCAGTGGATTGTAGATAAAACTCTAATAGGGTTAAGAAACGGTCGCTACTTACACCCGACAAGTTTTGAAAAGGCACTTCTCCCGACTCATCAATAACAGACCTTACAGCCTTAAACAAATCTTTGTGCGGTATGGAATAATACAAATCTTCTATGTCAATAGAGAATCCAAAGGTGGCTGATGTGGTGCTGCCGAGCCCTTGCTTCAGTTCTTCAACGATCTGGTGCGAGCTCCTGACGAGGTAGGGGTCTTCTGTCTTCAAAGTCGACAGCTGCTTTTGGAGAAACTTTCCGATAACCGACTGCCAACTACCCTTCTCCGATACTATCACTCTGAAAGGGAAATCAGGCTTGTGCGTTTTGCATGAGAAGAATGCTTCTAGTGTGCAACTTTCCGAATTCTTCACACTCTTTGCAAGTGAATCAAGGTGTAGATCCTGGAGCATCCTTATTGCTGTGGTCTTTTGTATTCTCTTCTTGAAGTCAGTCTTCTTGAAATTCTTCTCTACAGCTTGAATGGCTTTCTGCTCATACGCTCCTTCCTGTAGCACCACAAACCCACTCTCTTTGTCAGACAGGACTACCATTAAGCCATGCTGTTTTAAGTAGCTGACCACCTTTCGTTGCTGAGGCAAGCGCTTAGAACAGTGACTCACGTTGTTTGCCACAGCTTCGGCTCCATACTAGGTGTCGTGTCGCCGTCCCTGGGCCACGCAAGAAGATTGTGTAGAATACTCAAGTCCGCAGGTTGGCGCCAAGTTCGTCTGTATGAAGACTGGCTTCGTGTGCTTGTCCAGGAAGGAAAAGATCCATGCAGAGCGGCTAGACTGTTCCGCGACTACAAAATATTGGCAGCACAAAGTACAGAGTTCTTGTGGCATCGAGTTCGAGTTTCCCTACCGAAAAGGAGGAGCAACCACACTGCACCCAGCAAGGTCGACGTCGTGGACGACATCGAGCTCTCGGATGAAATTCGCGGCATCCTCGAAAAAGGGCCAAAATTCTGCTTTGAACCCGCTGCAGGGAAGCCGGAACTCCTGGCCATGGCTCGACGTATAGCAGGAAAAGCAAAGGAGCGAGACAAGGACAGAGCCGTTTGGGATGGAGCCGAAGCTGTGGCAAATAACGTGAGTCACTGTTCTAAGCGCTTGCCTCAGCAACGAAAGGTGGTCAGCTACTTAAAACAGCATGGCTTAATGGTAGTCCAGTCTGACAAAGAGGTGGGTTTGTGGTGCTACAGGAAGGAGCGTATGAGCAGAAAGCCATTCAAGCTGTAGAGAAGAATTTCAAGAAAACTGACTTCAAGAAGAGAATACAAAAGACCACAGCAATAAGGATGCTCCAGGATCTACACCTTGATTCACTTGCAAAGAGTGTGAAGAATTCGGAAAGTTGCACACTAGAAGCATTCTTCTCATGCAAAACGCACAAGCCTGATTTCCTTTTCAGAGTGATAGTATCGGAGAAGGGTAGTTGGCAGTCGGTTATCGGAAAGTTTCTCCAAAAGCAGCTGTCGACTTTGAAGACAGAAGACCCCTACCTCGTCAGGAGCTCGCACCAGATCGTTGAAGAACTGAAGCAAGGGCTCGGCAGCACCACATCAGCCACCTTTGGATTCTCTATTGACATAGAAGATTTGTATTATTCCATACCGCACAAAGATTTGTTTAAGGCTGTAAGGTCTGTTATTGATGAGTCGGGAGAAGTGCCTTTTCAAAACTTGTCGGGTGTAAGTAGCGACCGTTTCTTAACCCTATTAGAGTTTTATCTACAATCCACTGCCATTAATTTTAACAACAGGTTTTACACGCAAAAAGCAGGTATTTGCATTGGCTCGTGTGTGGCGCCAGTTCTGTGTGACATATTTTTATCTCGCGTTGACAAGAGTTTGTTAAACTCGCTTCCTGACGTGCGTATTTTTAGGTATGTAGACGACTATCTAGTGATAATGGACAAGCCGCACAATTCATCTATAGTTGAGGCTGTTGCTGACGTTCTTGACTCATTCAGATCGGTCTCAAATGGTTTAAAGTTTACCCATGAGCTCCCACGTGACAATAGCATACAGTTTCTTGACCTTAGAATTTCATTTTTAGAAGGACACATATGTTGGATGTACAATCCAATGTCACAAAAGGCACTCCTCCCCTATAGTAGCGCTCATTCTAAAATAATCAAAAGAGCAATTGCCATGAATTGCCTCAATTCCGCGTTAGAAAAATCGTGTACGCATCTAATGTCCGAAAGTGTCAAAATGCAAACAGAGCGATTGCGTATGTCTGGCTTTCCTCCTGATACTTTATCTGCAGTTGCAGAGAGCCTGCTTCAGAAGAAAAAGGGTATTAAAAAGAAAGATAAGCAAGATCAGAGGCAGGTCACTCAAGTAATTCCGTACCTTCATAAATTATCTCACAATCTTAAGAAAGTTGCCAAAAGATATGATGTAAATGTGGTCTTTTCTGCGCCGAGTAAGCTTTCAAAAATTTGTCCTATGATGGTGAGAAAAGAAAAGCCGATTTGTTCGATCAAGCACCACCTTTGGTTCACTCGGTGCACTACTAAGATAGTGTACAGCATTCCACTCACCTGTAATCGTGTGTACATAGGTCAAACGGGACGCTGTTTTAATCAGAGAGCAAAAGAACACCACGATCAGGTGAAAGAAGGAAAAGGCAGCAATCTCGCAATTCACTGCCGAGACTGTAAGTGCAAACCCATTTTTCGGAAAACTAAGTTTCTTGGGCGGGGAAGAGATCAGGTAGAAAGAGAAATAATTGAGGCATTTCACATCAGAAAAGCAGGCGATCAATGTGTCAGCACCCCATCCCTCTATCTACATGATAATGAAGTTGCTTTTTTAGACACACATGTTTGATTGTCAGAAGGTGATAGTAGCTCTGTACTTAAGCTTGGTTTTTTCATAATAAACTTTAGTTGGAAGTGCAGCATTCGTCCTGTCGTGCGTGTTTTCTTCATGTCGTTGTTTTATTCGTGCTGCGAATGGGTTTCAATATAAAAGACACCAGCGCGGAAATACAAAATGCAGAAAAATTATGCATAACACCTAAACTCCGCCTTTAAGGACGTGACGCGATAGCAGCCCACATATAATGCCCCGCATCAACCAAGCAATATGAACGAGCCTGCATGGTCTAAAAGTAACGTGAATGCAAGGATCCTGGCAGGCTGATTCTGATATCACCCTCCCATGTGAAAGCGTAGGCCTGAGTTGGCACTTCCTGCCAAACATGGCGTCAGGCATTTGGATTGAAGAACTTTATTTTCCGCCAGAAGAAGCCGATCACCCCCGCCCCTGGCATGCAGGCCTGGGAGACGGGAGCCGCCTCGTTAAAGGCTGGCTGATAGGTCTTGGCCCATGGCAGCCTCCTCCGCCAGGTGGATAATGTTCTGCTGGAACTTAGGGTCCAAGCTTTGCAGCAGGTCTCCTAGTTCTCTATAACTAGATTTTGTCCCACCCCGTGAGAGCGCAAGCATTCCCATATTATGTGGTCAAGGGTCCCTCTCGCCCCACAATCACTACATCTATCATGGTCTCTCGTCTCGGAGTACACATGGTACGACAAGACCGCATTCATAAACGTATTCGTTTGCAGGCACCTCGATGCAGCAGCTTCTTTGTTATTCAATTTTGGATCTTGCGGGGGTACCGGCCTACGTGCCAATCGTTAATGGTTGATTATTTCCCCATAATATAATAACCGCTCCTCGTTACCCCAGTCGTCGGGGGGTCCCATGGCATCCCGGAAGACTTCTTGAGCTAGCTCATGGACCGCCTCGTTGCCATGAACGCAGCGTGCGCGAGTGTACAGATTACCTGCATGTTCCTGTTCAGTGGTTGTTGGTTAAGGATCTTGCCGCCTCCGGCATGATTCTGCCTTTTCTAAATATGATGAATTTTGCTTTTGTTCATGTGCAAGCTAAAGCGATCGCCACTTCCTCCGCAGCCTCTCTATTGCGTCCCCGGACAGCCGCAGCGGAAACTGGCACTCCTCGGCCTTTTACGACCGAAGCCACCGCCGCCCCGATTTGGCATCTGGCCGCATCAACGTAGACTACCTCTCTGTCATCCATGTTTCCGAACCTTAGCTATAAGACCTCAGCTCGCTTCTCCCTTCGTTTTTTATTAAACTCAGGACGCATATTTTTAGGAAATCAGGGGACTACCAAGGCGTTTCTTATCTCCTTCTGTATGTCCACTTTCTCTCTCAATGCTTTTTCCTGGTTTATTCGCACTTTCGTTAGAATTACCCTGCCTTATTTGTTGCGCTACATCTGTCTATCTGAGATACTTTACCAGCATCTAACTCCCTCCACATATTGTGCACTCCCAAAGCGAGCAGTTGCTCCGTTGAGGTACACATAGGTAAGCCTAGTGCTCTCCTTATGCATTTACGTATGAGCGCGTCCATCCTGTTTCTCTCCGTCGCTTTGATATCCAAGATGGCGTCATGTAGCTAATTCTGTTAATCACGTACGCTTGTACTAGTTTCTTTAGGTTTCTCTCTAAGTCATCTGTCAGCCTTGTGAAGTCATCGGTCATGACCGCATGTGACGTCATGACGGCGTCACATTCAGTCATGGCCGATGACGTCACCAGGCGATGACGTCACAGTCAGTCATGAGTGCTGACGTCACTATCACCATCAACTGCCGCTATCGTCAGGAACTATCACTGTCTTTATCACTATCATCATCAGCAGTAGCCCACAATCACTAACTACCAGTAACTATAATTATTGGTCACTGTTTACCAATAACATTCTTCACTGACAGCATTAAAGGTAAACAGAACCCCGCGTAATCTCACGGTATGGATTATTGTCTCCGTTATTGCTCTGTTTTCCTTTAACAAGCCATTATTGGTTGATCAAATCTTAGCCGCAGTGCAACCATACCACTCAAAAATTTTTGTTTTGTATTAAACCAAGCTGCTATTACAGTTCCTGAAGTTTACTATTTAAGGCCCCATTCATCAGAAATTCGGCGTCGTTGTTGACAAATCACAAGCATGGCGCATACAGGCGGTAGGCTTCAGCAGACATGGCCGCATACTAGCTAGATGTAATGTTTCATGACGTTTCTGACGCAGGCGGCAAGGTTAATATGTACATCACCTTATATAAGGTGTATCTGTAGGTTCGCGCTACGACGACTGACGTTAAGTACGAGATAGGATGTTAACTCACCGTTCTGCTACAATGCATCTGTAGTAACGCAGGCAGCACGAACCATTGATCCAATATTAGTACTCTAGTGGCAATGTCAGTGCATTGCCAACACAGAACCAATACTGGGCCGATGGTTTGTACTACTTGGAATCGTACACGATGCCCCTCTTGTGGATTACCAGAACACCTGCCTATTTCAACGCCAGGCTTATCTTGTGGCTGTGGAAACTGGGCGCAGCATGAGAGGCGAATTGTTCCCGCACCGTTGATTTAAGGAAACTGACGTTAGTACCCGTGCTGCTTGCCATCGTATACTGCCAATCAGTGAATATATGACTCACAGCGTACAGGCCATTCACGCGAAGCCACTTCTCCCAACGTCACATGGTTGTGACAAAGCCGCGATTGGTGGCACAGAACAGTGTATAAAAATTGCCTTTATGGGATTTGCAACTCTGTGCTCTCGGCATAGATGCTGATTTTGTTCTAGATAACGTTTTTGCCTTCCTGCAACGCTTCAGGATAAGTTCATACCTCTCTGACACCCTATACATTCTCTCTGTCTTTTCAGTGGACCGTGGCAAAGAGTTTGTCAATCAAGGTTTACGTTTATTTTATCATCATTATGCTGGCCTTCGTAGCCCTACTAGCCTTCGTTCTGACCCGGGCCGAGACCAGGGTACAGAAGAAAAACGCGTGCTCGACGAAAGCCTGCGAAGCGTATTCCAGATATCTACTCGCTTCCATCAACACTTCTGTCAACCCTTGCGACAGTTTCTCGCACTACGTCTGCGACGGCTGGCGGAAGAACCACAGGCATAGCGTCGAGTACGAATCATTACGAGCAGCCCTGGGCCGCCTATACAGCTTCGTTGCAGGCCTGGATGTCCCAGACGGCGCTCAAAGGAGCTTCAAGCGTGCCATCGTTTTCTACCAGAGCTGCATTTGCGTCGTTAAAAGAGCATGCGACCAATTGCCCAGCGTCGTGACGGCGCTTGCAGAAGCAGGCATTGTATGGCCCCGCAAGGCACGTAGCCCGGATGCTCTACGAGCAATCCTTTTTACGTCTCTGCAGCTCGGCTGGGACACCGTCCTCAGTTTCAAAATAACGTCCCTCGGACATAATAAACGTGTACGTGTGCAGATAGCCGATAAATTCTATATGCTAAAAGAGAAGAGGGACGAGCAGCTTGATTTATCTGAAGCGCGGTGGAAGCAGTACTTCGAAGTCCTGAGGAATCGGTTCGCGGCTGCCGCAAATAGCAGTGCAGAAAATGGGAGTCTCGTGTCTTATGAAGAAACACTTCTCGTAGAGACGGAAATATTGGAGACCTTGTGGGGAAGCACGTTCTTGACGCCCGTGCATGCAATAGGTGGAAAGTTGCTCTTCGACACAGTACCTACCATGACACCGGAACGAGTCAAGAACACCCTGCGAGAATGCGGCGTCCCATTGCACACTGATGATACCATTGCGTTCGACACAGACGCCAGCAGTTTTATTATGCAATTTATGTTCCACTGGGCCCAACATGGAGAGGAGACCATGCATCTCTTCATTTCATGGTGGACAGTTCAGCTGGCGGCGTTATTCGCCAATCAGCCTCTGTTGATTAACTTCTATGGCAGCCAAATGAAAGCCGAACTCCAACATAAGGTGTTTTGCTTCAGCAAGACGTTTCTGATCACTGGGAGCGAAATACTTTACGGGTATGTGACCACTTACTACTTGATTACTAGCTTCACATTGGGGGATCACCCTAAAAGTGATCAGACTAACAGTGTACTGCACTTCGCAGGTCTGGTGAAATTTCTGCATACTTTGATTAGAATATGTTTGTAACAATTTTTACTCTAATATTATTAAGAATATCATCACGTTATACAATTCCGTCCCTATCTAATGAGATAGTGAGCATGGCCCACATGAGGAGTTCATTCGAGTGGCTCTTGGTGTTCCCGATGACAAATGTGCTCAACCCAGCTTCTTACGAATGTAACCTAGTACTTACAGGACAAGGCCACTCGATCGTGTAGAGCGCGCAATATGCACCAGATGCCATCATCCAAAATTAATCAAGTTGAGTGCCAAAAAATGTTAATTGAGGTTTGCTTGTATAATTGTTTTAGCGCAGCGCTGCCTAAGAGCTCTCATAAAGGGGCTTTAAATAAATTCCGTCGACGTCATGCCTTCTTGCATATAGCGATTAGCGAATGCTTTTTATCAATGAAAGGCCCCCAACTTCTCTCCTATACAGCAGGCACAGGAAAAAGACTTCGTCAAAAGAAAGTCCAAATAAACACACTTCAAGTTGGCGTTATCTAGCGCAGAAGCCGATAAAACATTTTATGCGGGCAAAACATGTGTGCATCATCATTAGCCGGCTTCGGCGATTGCTCTCGCAGCAGGAAAGAGGCCTAGAACACATTTAAGGAGGTAGCATTTGCGAACAGTATGGGCGGTGCGACCGAGAGGAGCGGCCAGTAAGAATGAGCCAAGTGCAGAAACTATGGCAGCAAACGTTATGAAACAACATCTTCAGGACATATATCCTGTTGAATACCTGCAAAGCACTCAGTGCCATTGTCACGTAGAAAAGAACATTTGGCGCCTAAAGATCGTTGCGTCTTTGCTTACTCTCTACTGATATACAACGTCACTATTTCCAGGTACAGCGACAACTTCCTTCCAGGCACCCTGCGCCCTGCGGCAAAAGAGTTGGTCCTGGACATCCGACACGCATTTCGCCGCCGCGTTCTAGGCTGGGTGAGCTACAGTGAGAACGCAACTGTCGTCCACAATTGGAATTCGACAGCCGTGGCCCTAAAGTACTTCTACGAGCCCCACCGGGGAAACTCCACTGGCCAAATTCGGACTGCCCTGGAAGCACGTACGTTAAGGTCCTACCTAAACGTTTTCAGTCAATTCATTACGATGACTTCTGCTTATGAGGTATTTGTCCAGGACTAAGTATGGGGACACTGGCGTTCATTTCACGTATGTCAAGGCCGAAAGCTTCCGCCTTCAGTTGCCATCCAACAGAAAGGCTGCCCATACAAACCAGATTCATATGTACACAAGGAGTTATGAAGTTTGACTTTCGGTGATTACACCACTTGTGGCAATGCCACTACCAGATCACGTACTTGCGGACGTGGACTGTAAGCTCTTCGGTATAAAAATGAGCTCTGAAAAGAAAGATCATTTAGATCAACAGCGTAGTTTTTTTATCTTCACAAAAATTGATCTTCACTGGGCCCTTCGAAGCCCGGAGGCGGCTAAAGAACTAAAGGAATGTCCTCAGCTGTTTTCTACCATCTTGCCAGACGGTAAAAAATAACATACAGGAGGAGGAGGGTCATAGGGAGGAACAAATTACACAGACCATAGGGAGTCGACTGTCGAGCTCGTTGTTGATGAGAAGGCCAAACAAATCTCCTGGCTCGCGCTCGATACCATGGAACGTCGGCACATGCACATCCTGTGGCCAGAAAAGTTGCGAGACGATGAGCCCACAGTTGAGGATAATGATATGTTGCACGCTTTCAACTGCACGCCGCGGCCACGTGCTCGTACATGCAGTTCCCGCCAGTGTGCATTCAACACAACGCCCCGTATCGTACGCCCAACACCGCCGCCCGATTCTCTTTGCGTTCTCACCGCATTGCGACTCTACTGCAGCGTCTTCTGCAGATTATGAGGGAGTATATTTTCAAAACAGTAAGGTCGCACAAACGTATTCTCAATGCCAGTGCGTACTCACCTCTCTGGACTAACAGCATTGACCGCCTATCCTGTTCTCAAAATCAGAAGCGAGGCCCGCTGGGCTTCCGCCGCACATTTTGATACGCATCTGTTTCAACGTCTCGCCAAAACAGATACTCGCCCGCACTCCAGAGCCCCGTTAAATTCATTGTATTACTTGAGTGACAGCATAGCGTAAACTGCCCACGTCCTTAAATGCTGTGCCACGTGCTGTGTGCAGTGCAGAGTAGAGACCCATTATTGAAGGATTGAGTAAGCTTGCAGCATGGGTGCGTTGAAAATAATAGCAGGTTAGGGAAGAGGAAGAATTACCAGAATAACTTTAAATCTACGATATACTGCATGAGCTTGTGGGATTGCTTAAAAGAAGCGCAGTTACAAATGCGTTGAAGAGGTAGAAATGGGTCGCCCGGGAGCGAGCCGGGTCTTTTTGACGGCTGTTTCAAAAGAGCTGATGAGCGGCGGCTCACTAAAAGTGAGCGGACATCTCTTTTGGTGAGCCGGCTCACCCGTTCAGTGATCCGATTCGTGCCGAATGGTTCCTTGAGAGCCGGATCTTCTCCTCGGTGCGACTTCGGCGCCATCTATTAGCGATTAGAGAAAGCAACTGACCTCTCGCATGGCTTCCGAGATCACCTCAACGCGCGCGTGAGAGAAACGTGCGCGCGGGTTTTTGGAGGCCATGCCTCCGGCCCTTCCTCGCAAACGTCCCCTCGCCTTCTGCTGTTTTTAGCTGCTCTTTCAAAAGAGCGAGAATGAGCGGCGGCTCACTGAACAGCTGCTCTTTTGGAGAACCGCCGCTCAGCGAGCGGTCAGGAACCGTGTGCGGCGGTTGTTTTGGAGAGCCGCTCGTTCAGTGAGCCGTGAGGAACCATGAGCGGCGGTTCTTTTGGAGAGCCACCGTTCAGTGAGTCATCACGATCTGTTCTGCCATAGTATGGTCTCATGCTTGCTGTGACTGCAGCGCCATCTATTAGCAGTACGAGAAATCAACTCCAATGGTCCACGGCCGGTCTCGAGGGAGAGCGCGCTTGCCGTGAATGGGCAGGCATGGGTGGATCGAGCCGTATGTGAAAAAAAAAAGTATGCCATCTGCGTGATCCTCCGCATGCCGTCAGCTGCCTTGGTCGGAGCGCGGTCGGCTGCTGTGAGGCTCCGCGCCGGTGACCTTGCAGCCGTAATGCTGCGTGTATGCTTCGGGTGTGCTGCAGACAACAATGCTGCAGATAACCAGCGCATGCATCGATGGTCCCTCTTTCCTTCTTCCCTTCCTTTCTTTTCTTCTCTATATATTTCCGACCCGGAATTAAACCGTCGTCTTTTCGCTCTGCGAATCTGCCTGGATATCCATGTTTTAGCTTAACAACTAGTCTACTAGTAATGTCAGCCAATAAATGGGATGTTGCCTACATCTCCTCAGTGGGGTGTATGTGGAGCTTGTCGAGAATTACGCGTCCCGCAACGTTGCGTGACAAGCGGGTCACTTGGGCTGTCTTATGGGCTTCAATTAGTTAGGTAGCGTGCTAAAACTTCTCAACTGCAGTAGTCGATCTTAGTTGGCGTATACCAGCAGGCCAAGGGCCGCTTTGTGTGCTGGATTTATTATGCTATTAAGCGCACATTTGTCCCTACGACCCAGATGATAGTACGAGCAGACCTACATGATTCTACTTACGAAGGGTTGCATTATCCGTAACAGGTCAGCTTACCTCATACCCCTGCGACGGATGGCAACGCGCCTCACCAGCCCATCTATATGGTGCGCCGTGATGCGTAGCCAGCGTATAGCTTCTGTGTTGTGCGCATTATTCTGAATCACAATTCCGAGAAATCTGATCGTGGCTACCGGGGGTATCGGATGGTTGTCAATGTGTAACTGGATGGGTTCTTGAGAATCAGATTCTGCCTGTGAGGCTTGTTTGTTCCTTATAACTAATGGAGAATTACAATCGCAGGGCTGGAGCACTTACAGAGCAGTGTTTTCTGTTCTTTTCGGGGAAATTGTAGTCCAAACGCAGAAATGGCGAGAATTATAGTCGGTTATTAGTGGTTCACCGCGCTAACACACAGAACGAAAATAAACGCAGGTGGGGAGCAATTGCCGAGCCAAGGTCGCTCCGTGGAGCAGTCAAGAGTGTTCCGCCGAAACCGGCGGAACCGGCCGGAAGTTTGCGTGGTATTCCTTCAGCGGCGCTTTCCATTTTCGCCCGCTTGTCGTCTCGGCCGCGCAAGCTCCTCCCTCTGTGCTTTTAGCAGACGATTAGTACTTGCAGCCGCTTTCGATACAAATTCCTCGTCGCAAACTTGTGCTGTCTCTTGGGGACAGCAGCCTAAGTCTCAAAGAGCGACCGAAAAACTGTCTTTATGTGCTTTAATTTCGTAAACTCCAAGCAATTCAATTACTGCTATGCTTTGGGCGGCTGAAAACGGCGCACCGCGACTGTTTTATTCGAAGAAGTGCCAAATAACTCTTACCGTGTGCGCCCGCGTATGACTGTGCGACCATGAATGAAATGATCGCGTAGACTGTTGATGTCAACACCTCAAGAACCAGGGGGAGCGAGTTAGATAGGTTCGAAAACAGACGATACGGTCCGTACATGAAGCGCACACAAGCGCAAGGAATGGCAATTTTTTCCTCCGTCAGTTCGCGAGTGCCGCCTACTTGCTCCGGCCGGAGCGGAGTGTTCAAAAAGCAGAGTCGGAACGCATGCTCTCCGCCGAATTCGGGTGCTCTGTCGCGCAATGGGCGGGCCTCTGGTTCTGTGATTGGAATTCACCATAAGAGTTCCGATTTAGCCGGTGAACATGTAAGTCCGTTTTCCTGCACGTAAGACTGTACCATAGCTCGTAATGACTCTGTAATCTCTCCATCGGAGCAAGGATTGGTCCACATGGTGATGTCGTCGACGTATATGGAACATATGTGTAGGATTTGACTCAGTTGAAACTTCGGCGGTGATGCAGGCATTGCAAAATCAGGGGGTAAACGAGCCGTACGGGAAAGTGCTGGAAATATATATAGGGACTGCACAGCAACCATAGTTCTGCATAAAGAAAGTAACAAATTCTCATAAAGAAAGGTGTTAGGCAAGGAGACACGATCTCCCCAGTACTATTCACGGCTTGCTTAGAGGAAGTATTCAGAGACTTGGAATGGGAGCAGTTAGGGATAAGGGTAGATGGAGAATACCTCAGTAATCTGCGATTCACTGATGACATTGCCTTGCTGAGTAACTCGGGGGATGAACTGCAAATAATGATTGATGACCTAGACAGGAAAAGTAGAAAGGTAGGCTTACAAATCAATAGGCAGAAGACTAAGGTAATGTTCAACAGCCTCGGGAAGGAACAGCAGTTTACGTTAGGTAGCGAGGCACTGGAAGTAGTAGGCGAATATGTCTACTTAGGACAAGTAGTAACCGCAGATCCGGACCATGAAAAAGAAATAAGAATAAGATTGGGGCGGAGCGCATTTGACAAGCACTCGCAGATTATGACTAGCAGCTTACCGGTATCCCTCAAGAGGAAAGTATACAACAGTTGCATCTTACCTGTACTCACCTATGGGGCTGAAACGTGGAGGCTAACCAAGAAAGTTCTACTCTTAAGTTGAGGACAACCCAGAGGGCTATGGAACGCAAAATGGTAGGGATAACTTTAGGAGATAGAAAATGTGCAGAGTGGGTTGGAGATATAACTCACGTCACTGACATTCTAGTGGAAATCAAGAAAAAAAAATGGACATGGGCAAGACATGTAGTGCGAAGAGAGGATAACCGATGGTCGCTTAGGGTAACAAACTGAATTCCAAGGGAAGGAAAGCGTAGCAGGGGGAGGCAGAAAGTTAGGTGGGCGGATGAGGTTAAGAAGTTCGCAGCGGTCAAGTGGATGCAGCTAGCACAGAACAGGGCTAATTGGAGAAATATGGGAGAGGCCTTCGCCCTGCAGTGGGCATAGTCAGCCTGATGATGGTGATTACGATAATCTGTGGGATATTATCTAACAGACGCTGAAGGCCATTCATAGTTATGTTGAATAGAAAAGGTGAAAGTTCGGCGCCTTGCGGTGTTAATCTCGTCGCTAGTGTAATTTTTAATCTCGTCTTTAGTGTAATTTTGTCGCTAGTTCTGTCCCCGAAATGGAGCGTAACCGATGGCGCGTTGAGAAAGGTAACGATGTAGTCGCATGTCCGTTCACCTACGTTCATCAGCGAGAGGTGAGTGAGGATGGAATCGTGTGACACATTGTCGAAGACCTTACTCACATAGAGTCCCAGGATGGTTCAAGTGGCGCTTATGCGATTTGGATCTATAATGTCATTATGTATTTGCTACGTGATGTCCTCAGTCGAAAGACCTGCTCAAACCCAGTCATGGACGAAGGAAATATGCCTTCCGCATCGGTGTGCATGAGGAGCCTCTTAAGACGGGTTCCATTACCTTTCCGAGACACGACAGTGAGATCGGGCGGAGGTTCCCCACCTCGAGTCTTTTGTCCGGTTTAGGTATGAAACTTATTTTAGCCTGCTTCCATACGTAGGGACGCTGCCCTCTGTCCAGTACCTGCGTAAGAGGTCCGTAATAGCCCATACTGACTGGTCCTCTACGTTTTGCAGCATCTTAACTGAACGAGTAAAACTGCGTGAAAAAGACGGGACGTAAGAAAAACACAGGCACAAACAAGGCCTTTGTGCCTGTGTGTTTCTTACGTCCCGTCTTTTTCTCGCAGTTTTACTCGTTCAATTAATATTGTCACGTCTCGATTGAACGCCAAGGAGGACCCAAAGATAGGACGGGTTTAATAAATCAACCTGGACGAGTCTTGCGCTCCAACTTCCTTCTCTTCCAGGCTCGCGCTTGTGTGGCCCAGTCATCATCTTTGGCGTCGTCTTCTATGCGGCATTTGCCCCCCTCCTCAGGAAGCATCGTCCCGATGAGCATAAAAGGTAGTAGGGGGTCAAGGTCAGTCCGAGTTGTACGGCTTCATGCGTACAACGTGGACGACGTCGGCTTGTTGCTGGCGTCGCTTCGAGGTCGACACCCCGTCTGGCACCACCTCATAAGTGACGTCGGTTAAACGTCGCTGAACAAGATATGGCCCGAAATATCGCCGCAATAGTTTTTCGGAGAGTCCACGGCGGCGAATAGGCGTCCAGATCCACACTTTGTCGCCAGGTTCGTACATGACATGTCGGCGTCTATGATTGTAGCGTCGTGCATCATGCTCTTGCTGATTCTTGATCCGCACACGCGCTAGTTGGCGGGCTTCCTCTGCACGCTGAGCGATTTCCTCGGCGTCCTGATCGAGATCGTCGGTGTCGGCATTCGGGAGCAACATTGCATCCAGCATAGTTGTTACTGGTCGCCCGTGAAGGAGGCTGAATGGTGTCATACGAGTGGTGTCTTGGCGTGCCGTATTGTAGGCGAACGTGACGTAGGGAAGAATTTCGTCCCAATTCTTGTGGTTCACGTCAACGTACATGCAAAGCATGTCTGCAATGGTTTTATTGAGGCGTTCCGTCAACCCATTGGTTTGGGGGTGATAGGCTGTAGTTTTACGGTGACTGGTACCACTGAGGCGGAGAACGGTCTCCAAAAGTTCGGCCGTAAATGCAGTTCCTCGGTCAGTTATAATGAGCGCCGGAGCGCCATGCCTCAGGACAATGTTCTCCACGAAGAACCGAGCTGCTTCGGCGGCGGTACCCCTTGGCAGAGCCTTGGTCTCCGCGTAGCGGGTTAGATAATCGGTGGCGACAATTATCCATTTATTTCCGGCTGTCGACGTCGGAAATGGTCCCAGGAGGTCCATGCCGATTTGCTTAAAAGGTGTTGTTGGCACTTGAAGAGGATGGAGTAGGCCAGCTGGTTTTACAGGGGGTGACTTACGGCGCTGGCAGTCTATGCACGTACGTACATAGTGTTTCACTGTCGCAGGCAGTTTTGGCCAGTAGTATCCGTGCTGGACACTAGCCAACGTGTGGGTGTAGCCTAGGTGACCGGCGGTTGGCTCGTCGTGACACGCTTGCAGAACTTCACTGCGGAGAACAGATGGGACGACGAGTAGATGACTGTTTCCCCCAGGGCGGAAGTTCTTCTTGTAAAGCACGTTGTTGCGAATAAAGAATGAAGAGATTACTCGGGTGAAAATCTTAGGCACAACGGCAGTTCGTTTTTCCAAGAAATCAATAAGAGGGAGCAATTCCTGGTCTTCTCGCTGCTGTTGGGAAAGCGTTGCGTCATCTATGACACCTAAAAATGCAGTGTCTTCATCGGTCATAGTAAAAGGTTCGACCGGCGCTCGCGAAAGGCAGTCAGCATCCGCGTGCTTTTTTCCAGATTTGTAAATAACTGCCATGTCGAATTCTTGTAATCGAAGGCTCCAACGCGCGAGTCTCCCTGAAGGGTCCTTTAGATTCGTCAGCCAACAGAGCGAGTGATGGTCGCTAACGACTTGAAAGGGGCGAGCGTACAAATAAGGGCGGAACTTCATAACCGCCCATACCACTGCAAGGCATTCTTTTTCGGTTGCCGAGTAGTTCGCTTCTGCTTTAGATAGGGTCCTGCTGGCGTAAGCAATTACTTTTTCCACACCACCCTGGCGCTGCACCAGCACAGCACCTAAGCCCACGTTGCTGGCATCCGTATGAAGCAGTGTAGGGGCGTCGTCATCAAAGTGCGCCAGGACAGGTGGTGTCTGTAAACGTCTCCGCAGCTCATTAAACGCTTGTTCCTGTTCTTCACCCCAGTGAAAGACAGCATTGTCACGCGTCAGCGAAGTTAATGGCCAGGCAATTCGTGAGAAACCAGCAATAAACCGGCGGTAATAGGCGCAAAGACCCAGGAAACGCCGCAATGTCTTTTTGTCCGTAGGTGTCGGGAACTTGGCGACTGCGAAGAGCTTTTCAGGATCAGGCCGGACACCTTCTTGGCTAACGACGTGACCTAAGAATTGCAGCTCCTCGTACCCGAAGTGGCACTTCTCGGGTTTTAGTGTGAGGCCCGCAGATCGTATGGCCTGAAATACAGCTAGCAGACGGCGTAGATGCTCTTCAAATGTGGCCGAAAACACAATCACGTCGTCAAGATACACCAGGCATGTTTGCCACTTAAGTCCCGAGAGCACAGTATCCATCAACCTCTGAAATGTTGCTGGTGCTGAGCATAAACCGAACGGAAGGACCTTAAACTCGTACAATCCATCGGGAGTGACGAATGCTGTCTTCTCCCGATCTCTCTCGTCTACTTCTATCTGCCAATATCCACTTTTCAAGTCCATTGATGAGAAGTAACGTGCATTTCGTAGGCGATCAAGGGAATCGTCGATGCGAGGAAGAGGGTACACGTCTTTTTTAGTTACTTGGTTGAGCTTGCGGTAATCTATGCAAAATCGTAAGCTGCCGTCCTTCTTTTTAACAAGTACCACGGGGGAAGCCCAGGGGCTCTGTGACGGCTGGATAACGTCGTCTCTAAGCATTTCGGCCACCTGGCGCTGAATGGCTGCACGTTCTTTCGGAGCTACACGGTAAGGATTTTGTCGAATCGGGCGAATCGAGTCATCCGTGATATGATTCGATGTTTTGTCAAAGGCGTTTGGCCGATCCGCGATTCGGAAGCAAAGCAGTCTCGAAATTGATCTATGAGATCCAAAAGACGGTCCCGTTCTGAAGAAGACAAATTTTTACTCACATCGACGATGGTTACGGGCGTCTTGCACATTGATCCTTCCTGTTGCAGTGAGAAGCAGTGCTGCGCCTTTGGGATGCTGTCGAAAAAGGCCACAGTTGTGCCTTTCGGAATTTGCTGACGCTCGTCGCTGAAGTTTGTCAGCAGCACTTCGGTCTGTCCATTGGTCAAGTTGACTAGCCCTCGAGCTATAGAAACACCTCGGCTTAGTACCAGGGCGACTGCCCTTTCGGCGATACCATCGCCGGTATGCGCCATGTCGCACTTCACTTCAACAAGAGAGCATGATCGCGGAGGTAATGTCACTGTCTCATTGGCGACGCGTAAGGGCATCAGTGGTACTTCCGCACAACCAAGATCTTCATGATTGTTGGTGAAGGCAACGACGCTGTCACGAATGCTGATTACAGCCCCATGAAGACGCAGAAAGTCCATGCCCAAGATGAGATCTTTGCAACAGTCAGGGAGAATAACGAAGCTGCCAACAAACACCGCGTTTCCTATTCCTATCCGGGCAGTGCACTTCCCTGTCGGTGCCAGTAGCTGGCCCCCAGCACTTCTTATTACTGGCCCAGTCCATTCGGTTTTTACTTTGCGCAGCGTGTCAGCCAGTTCCTGGCTAATAATTGAAAAATCCGCCCCGGTATCCACCAGAGCATGTACTTCCAGCCCATCAATGGAAACGGCGAGGTCAGCGCTAACAACGTTATCTGGGTTGCTCGTCTCTTTCGGCATTTTCGGCGGAAGTGCGGCAAGGTCAGCGGTATCAGCTTCGTCGTCGGGGCTGCTCATCTGATGCGGCATTTTCGGTGGTAATGTAGGCGGCATTTTCGGCGGTAGTGCGGCAATGTCCATACTAACGGCAGCGTCAGAAGCACGGGCTGTCGGCTGTTGCGGCGGTGGTGAGGGTTTTGACACTTTTAGACTGTGTGCAACCTCCCCTCGTGAGGTTGGGGCTGTTAGTTTCCCCGGTGAGGGCTAGGGGACCGCCGTCCGCCAACGTCAGCATTGCCACGACGCATCGGCGGAGAATAACGCTGTGGCGATGGGGAGGAGCGGCGGCGGAAGCCCGGGGATTCGGTTTCCCTGCTGACCGGAAGGCCGTCGTCGGTTTGGGCAGTGTCAGCGTCGAAGCGGCGGCGAGCAGAAGCAGACGGAAAGGCCTGCCCCTCTTCGCGGTAACGGCAGTACCGATATACGTGGCCAGGTTGTCCGCAGTAGAAACAGAGTGGCCGGCTGTCATAACTGCGCCACCTGTCCGTTCGGCGTAGTTGAGAGCACCTGGAAGGCGCCCACTGAGGCCCCTGGAAGAATCGCGTCTCCTGACGGCTTGGTGCGCTCGGTGAGGCGTGGTCTGGAGGCGGGCGACGTAGGACCGCGGCGTAGCTCTTAGATTGCGGCTCGTGATAAGGTGCAGGAATGTTGGCCGGGTAGTTGACCGGTTGTGGAACGCGGTATGGTGGTTCGGAAATGACTGCCGCGTTGTCGACTGGATGAAACTCGTTGCACTGGGCAGACGGTGTTAGGGAGCACCGAATTTCATTCCTTACAGCCTGCACGAGGGCCTCTGACGACTGAGCTTTCGTAACCGAAATTCGCTGCAACTCCTCAAGGACAATTTCTCTAATCATGTCTCGAAGAGTGGTCTGATCTGTTGCAGTCAGCGCCGCCGCAGTCGTCGGGGCACAGCTGGCTGGTCGGTTGTACTGGCGGCACCGATCTTGGAGGGCTCGCTCTATAGCCGTAGCGTCCTTAATGAACTCACTCACGGTTTTAGGTGGGTTGCGTACTAAGCCGGCAAACACCTGTTCTTTGACACCGTGCATGAGATGCCGTAACTTCTTTGGCTCACTCATATCAGGGTCGGCACGGCGAAAAAGGCGAGCCATGTCTTCCGCAAACATAGCCACGCTCTCATTCGGCTTCTGGACACGCACTTCAAGCAGGCGCAGCGCATTGTCGCGTCGATCAGTTCTCGCAAAGGTGTCTACAAGCTGGCGGCGGAAGTCGTTCCATGTGGATAAGCTGGCCTCGTGGTTTTCAAACCACGTTCTAGCATTATCCTGAAGGGCAAAATAAACATTGCAAAGCTTGTGATCTTCGCTCCACTGATTAATCTTGGCCACTCGCTCAAACTGGTCAAGCCAGTCCTCGACATCTTCAAACGCTTCCCCGCGAAAGCACTCTGGCACCTTGGTGTTCTGAAGAGTCACCGGCGTAGGGTTGGGATGTGCCATGGCTTTGGAGACCTGATGGACTTGGTCGTTTGAAGAGTAGCTTGGCAGATGGTTGTACTCCGGGGCTAGGCCTAGAAGGCGGCGGCTAGCGCGATGTACAGGCGTGTCGATGTCTGGGATTCGCTGTGGACTGCCGGAAGGAGTCTTATCATGCATACCCAGCGCGCTCCACCAGTGTCACGTCTCGATTGAACGCCAAGGAGGACCCAAAGATAGGACGGGTTTAATAAATCAACCTGGACGAGTCTTGCGCTCCAACTTCCTTCTCTTCCAGGCTCGCGCTTGTGTGGCCCAGTCATCATCTTTGGCGTCGTCTTCTATGCGGCAATATGAACCAACTAGCCCTTCAGAGTGTATTACTTGCAGCATCTTATTGATGATGTGATCTTCCCTCGGTGCCGAGGGGGTGCTAATTTGATCAAGAGCAGCTTTGATCTTTGCTACGGTAAATACGCTATCCATGTGAGGATTATCCAATCCATGCGTACCCATCTGGCGTGGTTATGTCCTGGAAGGTGTTAAAGTACTGATATTTTAATGTGTTCATGAGCTCTTCGTTAGTGCCCTGGAAAGATTGCGAGATCCTATGCAGGTTCTGGTGGGATTCGGCCTTAGTTCTAGTAGGATCGAGTAAATGCCTAAGTAGAAGCCATGTGTTCTTGTCGCCCAGTTGCCCATTAAGGCTGCCGCAAGCTTTATGTCACTACTCTAGGCTAAGTTCCCACGAGTAAGCATCGATTTCCTTTTCAAGTCGGGTTAGCCGAATTTTTAAATGTCGGTTATGCTTATTTTTTACGCCATCGAGTATGTATACTCCTTCGTGCTTCCATCATGCGTACTAGCTTAGCGTCAGGGCTAGTACCACTTTCCTCCTCCTGTATCCCAGTTTTCCAAGTGTTTGCGGCGTCTTGCTTCGTGGTTGGTTTGGTTTTGGTTTGTGGGGTTTAACGTCCCAAAGCGACTAAGGCTATGAGAGACGCCGCAGTTGAGGACTCCGGAAATTTCGACCACCTAGGGTTCTTTAACGTGCACTGACATCGTGCAGCACAGGGACGCCACTCCGTTTCGCCTCCATCGAAACGCTGCCGCCGAGGTCGGGTTCGAACCCAGGTACTCCGGCACAGTAGTCAGGCGTCTTACCACTTCACCACCCCGGCGTCTTGCTTCAACGTTTTAAAACTACTACACCTTCCGCTGGTCTTTGTGAGTGGACATATCTGAAGACGTCCTAATTCGTTTCCTTTACTTCCTGGAGACGCATTTTGCAATGCATGGCTCGGGAAGCGGTACATATAGCGATCGCTTCCTACGTTTGTACTCAAATTTTTCCATCTCGTATTGAGAATATTTCTGTCAAAGTTAAGGTCAGGACACGTATACCTGGTTATACTGTTACCAATGCGCGTAGGTTTATCAGGATCAATGAGTAAGGTATGCCCTAGCCCCTGAGCTGTCTCCCATATTTTAGTTCCCTTTATACTGTTAGTTGAGTGGCCCCATTATGCATGGGGTTCGTTGAAGTCTCCACAGTCAGTAACCTTGCATTTTGAGTGGCTACATGCGCCTTACGCAATATTTTGGTGCTGTTGTTTTAGGTGGATTGTGTACGTCTAGAATGTAGAGGAGAAATTTGCGCATTTGTTCAGTAGAATTTCTATAAAGGTATGAAAGACCTCCGCCGTTCCCAAATCGGGTTGATTTGCAGTTAGATTGCGGTGCACAAGTGTAGCTGTGATCGGTCGGCGCTCAGCCGACACTTTCTCATTGTATGCTGTATATCTTTACTTCTGTATTCGTCTCTTGATGTGCTATAACTACCGGTCTGTTTGTTTGGGTCAAAACTGCACGTATTCCATAGCCTTACGCTTCGTTCTGAATCCCCATCAGTTCTATTGCCATACTATAACAGGTGCGCTAGCAACCGCGTAACGGGTAAGGTTCCGATCGCGCGGGTCGCAGTATGCTGTGTTTGAGAATGCTGCTGGCGAACACACGCGCCGAAGGGCCGTCGGCTGTACGGGAGAATGCAGTGTGGGCGGGATTCAAAGAGCCCACATTTAGCGTTGGAGATGGCATGGTTAGGTTGCTAGGGGATGCTAGTGCGTCAATACCACGCTTGCCTGCAGCCCTCATTTTAAAGTTATCGTAAAATGATCAATTTAATTCCGTCAATTTGAAAGCGGCAATGAATAAATTAAACTGCTTTTCTTTCACACTCCTTCGTTTAGTCTTCGGCTGCCATGTACAAAGTGACACATTTAATATAACATGAAAACAAAAAACAAGCTCCTCTAGTTCACACGCCAAATGGAAGGCATGCTCACTGTGAAGTTTGTGGGCGTCTTTTGTTTTAGTTTTGCTTTTGCTGCATGCCTGAATCCTATCCTTGTTCAGATGTATCGAGAGAATACAATAATGACTGTGTATGAGAGCACTACGATTCGTACATTCATTACCAGCGGTCAGCCAAATTTTCTGTTCGCGATTTCAACCTTCAATGTCCCGTCATCAGTTTTCTATGCATATCCGGATCGGGATCAGCTATTGATATACATCTTCCTGTGCTTGTGGCGTAGGTGTTGGGGACACTGACCATCCCCACAATTCCAAGGCAATGTTCAAGAGTGACTCGCTGGTCGCCAACTGGCGCTTGGCAGTTCAGGACATCATCAAGGATCCGGCGTCGTTAAGCCTGCCCGAGGTCATCCAGAACCGGGATCAGTACCTTCTTCGCAATAGTGGAGAAGGTTCCCCCGACTTCGCCCTGATGCCATATGCCTTCACATTCCCCTACTTTGACCAAGGTTCCACACGGGAATTGAACTACGCAGGGGTGGGCATTCGCGTGGCAGAGGCCCTCGGCCAACTTTTCGTCGATGCATACTTCTCGTCGGAAAACGGCAGCGATCTCGTGCAGGGCTTCATCACCTGCATGGAAGAGAGCGCACCCGAGAAGGTGAGTGCTACGATGTCACGTAGACTGTAACCAATTGAGACATTGACTGAAACCGACTAAAGATTGTCTTTATTTCTCTGGAGGATTTTTTGTTAACCCTCCGTAGGAAGAGGCGGCGAATGGAATGGACAATTTAGGCAGCGTTGTGCATTTCTCGTTTTTTTTTTTTTTTTTCGTGTAATTCTTGAGGCTCCGTCTGCCTTTGGTAGGCGTGTTTAGTGCCGTACAGAGGAAACATTTATAAAATGATGTGTGGTCATGCGTTATCTTTCAAAATGTTCAGCGATTCGCACTTCTAATGGCCCCGCCGCAATTTGGGCTCTGCGAGATTCCGAAAACGGATCAACATCTGGTTTCATAATGTAGGGTTAAAGTCTGAGGATCGGTCGGTCGAAGTTTCGCATTGCTGTGGTCAAAAGTAAGAGCGAAGGAGCGCGATAAACGAACAAAAAGGGATCAAATGCCTTCGGTTTAATTTTCGCAGCTCTTATTTTCTCTGCGATGGGTATAACTTATGCCTTCGATATTACGCAACCATTAAGAGCGCGTTGACTCTGCTTATCCGATTTAGTCATAAGGTTTTTAGGACACAGACAAAACTGAAACTTTTTTACATAGGCGCGCAATGGGTCTCAAAGGTATTTTTGTCAGAAACTATTGCGTGAATACTGTCACGTGGTAGTGACGATGCCGCAGAGGACGAACGTTGCAACGAGAGAAACTCTTTATTGGGCTGACTTGAGCCCGCCCACAAAGGAATCAAACAACGCGGCAGCGTCGAAATAGCAGTCGTGCTTGTCAATCGTCGGCCTAAAAATGCCCGTTGCAATCGACAGTTACCAATTTAAAATCATTGCCGACATACCTAAATTAACCAGCTAAGGAATTCTGGAAAACTCCGGAATGTTACGGAAACACTTATTCTTGCTGCGATCAGTCCATGCTAAAATCGGTGCATCTCGCTGTCCAAAGAAAGCGATAGAGTCTCGTTTCGCGTATACTGAGCATGAACAAGCAAAGAGCACAAAATCACTCAGTGCGCCACAATCACAGAGACAAGGCCGCATGCGGCTGTTGAAAAGCAACAAACAAAGATTTGAATGGTTCGCGGCAGTATGCATGCTCTGCTTTTCATTTAATTTTCATAATTACGGGGCTTCTATTTGTGACAAGTATATTTGCGTCATGAGAGAAGACTTTGTAATATGGTAATATAAACAAATCATCTGCACTTTCTCTTAAATTATTTGGTCCTTGTGGAAAAACTTCGCACGCGCGTTATCAGTATTTACACCAGCTAGCTAGCTGAAATACTCTAGCGTTATGAGACCTGAATACAAAACTACAAAGGCTAGAATAAGTGAACGCGGCAACAAATCACGTTCTAGTTGCTATCCTGCATCTAACATTGGAAATAACAATTAAAAAAAACCTTCCAAGAGAATGCGCAAAAGCGTCCACTACCAACATGCAGACATCAATAACGGATAACCTCAGTTAGGCAGCGCACGAAATATTTCAGGAGGTATCAGCCAACACCGATAACTGTGCCCGCGCCTTTAATAGCTGTGCCACATTCGCTTACGTTATTCCATAAATGGCGACTATATTTTATACCTGCTTTCTCCTTGAGAAGCCATTCCAGAATTATGGGACACCAGGCTGTGGTAATGGTGGAATAAAAAATACTGTTATGCGCACATCGATGGAAACGGTCTAAGTTTGGCGAAATTATGCTGTCGAAGTGCTTCACGCGCTTGCTGACAGTTGTAAAACTGCCATAAAAATTCGGTGTAGAGGCACACAACACTGTTTAGATGCGACAATGCGAAAGCATGAACACGACCGCTAAGAGCGCCGGAGCATGTCCACAATCCACCCAACGGCGCCATTTCCGTCCTTGTGCAAGCACTCACATGCTAGGATCTCTTAAAAACGCACACGTCTCTATAAAATATTCTAAATCACTTTATTGAAAATGTTGGTAAAAAAAGTTATCAACTTCCTATACACATCAATATTTTGCTATTCAAGTGAATCCTGTTCTCACAACCAGTAATTGAAATTGGCGTATAATCCAGTGAGACGCATGTTATGCATATATATATATATATATATATATATATATATATATATATATATATATATATATATATGTATATATATATATATATATATATATATATATATACACACACACTCATTTCTTTCTCGGCAGCCTGCCGAGTTTTTTTTTTTTTTTTTTTCCTGCTTTTCCAGCCCCGCCGGGGTGGTGCAGTGGTAAGACGCCCGACTACTGTGCCGGAGTTCCCGGGATCGAATCCCGGCCTCGGCGGCTGCGTTTCGATGGAGGCGAAACGAAGTGGCGTCCGTGTGCTGTGCGATGTCAGCGCACGTTAAAGATCCCCAGGTGGTCGAAATTACTCCGTAGCCCTCCACTACGGCCCCCCTTTCTCTCTATCCACTTTCACTCCCACCTTTATCCCTTCCCTTACGGCGCGGTTCAGGTGTCCACAGAGCAAGTGTGACAGATACTGCGCCTTTCCCTTCCCATGAACCAACCAACCAACCAACCTGCTTTTCCAGACTATTAGTTGTTCAAAACTTTAAGCCCTCAAAGGAGCACAGCAGGGTTAGCAGAGCCTCCTCCAAACGCACAGCCCTGAAAGAGCCGGGCGCCGGGCCGGGGAACGCTTGTATACCCAATTTTACCACTGGGTGTCCGGCGGTGGGTTTCGAACTGACCACCTCTCGCAGCCGTGACTGGCGCCCAAACCTTTCGAATATATATGTGTGTATATATATATATATATATATATATATATATATATATATATATATATATATATATATATATATATATATATATATATATATATATATATATATATATATATATATATATATATATATATATATATATATATATTGTTACGATGAAATAGCAAAGGGGTGTTTATTTACAGTGATCTGGCAGTGGGATAAGGTGAAGCCTACTAGCCCCAGGCACCAACGCTTCGTCTTCTTCTTCTGCCTCACCATCACCATCCCTCATCGTCGTCATTAGCGTGACATTGGCCCATTATGACGGCCCATATGTGGTTATCAAACGCCTTAGTGATTTAACTTATGGGATAGCCCGCCTGACAGCATCGGGTCGCCGGTCTGCCAAAACCGAACTGTGTCATGTTGCCCGCTTGAAGCCGTGTCAGCCTCGCACGACTCACGAACACGCCCAGAGGGCTTCGTCTGAGTAGGGGGGAAATGTCACGCTAATGACGACGATGAGGGATGGTGATGGTGAGGCAGAAGAAGAAGACGAAGCGTTGGTGCCTGGGGCTAGTAGGCTTCACCTTATCCCACTGCCAGATCACTGTAAATAAACACCCCTTTGCTATTTCATCGTAACAATATATATATATATATATATATATATATATATATATATATATATATATATATATATATATATATATATAATAGAGCGAAGGGTACGCTTCATTTAAAGAAACATTTTATTAGACTCAACGTTTCGACCGGAGACCGATCTTTCTTTGAGAACCGATCTTTCTTTGACCGATCTTTGAGAAAGATCGGTCTCCGATCGAAACGTTGAGTCTAATAAAATGTTTCTTTAAATGAAGCGTACCCTTCGCTCTATTATTTTTTAAGCGACCAAGTACGTTAAATGTTCTCGCATCCTATATATATATATAGAAGCTTCTACGTGTAGGATCTGCGGTATATTGCTTGTTATCGAGAGGACGCACAATGCGTAGAAATAACAAACGTACAAGAAATGTTTCTTTGAAAAATCTCCAAAGTGTGGGTGTATGTTTTTTACAAAGATATGTCCATCGCCAAAGTCGCTGAACTTTCGTAAAGTGTAGTAAATGTCATTGATTTGTTATGTCAATATAACATCTTGCACTTTCAAAATAAGATGGCATTATACCGGATACTTCTTTTTAAGCAGGTTCAAAATATATATGAAAAAAGGAGCTTGCTTCAGATTTATTTTACACTTAAAGCTGCATATTGTCTAAGGCGGACGCCATACAATTTGTAGGGTGCCTTAATCCTTGTGCTAATTAACACAATGTACGATCTTTTCGCATTTTTGTTTTTATTGCCCTGTTGTATTGCGGAACAGAAGCTCTTTTTCGGGATATTACATCGAGAAAGAAAAAAAAAATCATTGTCGATTAGGAGGACGCTCAATGTTCGCCTTATGAGTAGACACTACAGCGCCTTTGAAACCGCCTAATCATTCGACGAATTTCTTGCATTATTCCGTTTACATTGCTTTTTGGGGATCAGAAGGGGAAGAAGGGGTCTGTCTCACTTCTTTGTAGAGGATCCAGGTAGAACGAGAGGAAGAAGATGGCTTACACAGTATGAAAGAGCACTGAACAAAGGTAGAGGGGGGGGGGGGGGGGGGAAGCCTCTGTTCGCAGGTCGAGCCAACGTTTCGGCAAGTGGACTTGTCTTTGCCCCGACGAAGACAAGTCCAGTTGTCGAACTGTTGGCTCGACCTGCGAACTTAGTCTTGCTTCTTCTACCCTTGTTCAGGGCTCTTAATTTCACGTCTTTGTAGACGTCTACGTTGATGACTGACGACATACAATTTGAAGTAAATGTGTCGTCGCTTCGAATACTTATCGCAGCTGGCCTCCAGTGTCTCTAGAAACATGTGACAAATTTAGACGCGAAATAGGAAATGCTGCAGAAAGTAGTTGCGTCATAATTATGATACAAAATAATCTCCGTGAGTTTTAAGGTACGTTTGGAACAATGCCAAGTACTTCGACGGCTTTTCTGCAAAACGTGCTCACTACGGCGTCGCTTAAAGTTTGTAGCGCGTGTTCACGAGGCGCACATAATGTCAACCTAATAAGTGGCTGCACAGCGTAACGCAGCGGCAGTGAGTGCGTCTGGCGTAGGTTGCTCCTCCACCTCGCTTTGAGGCCGGATTGCAACTGCAATGAGTGCGCGCATTCGGCGAAGCTGCGAGCGAAGCTAAACTCAGTAACGTAGGCCTGTCTGGGCTCGAGGGATGTCAGTCGGGTTACAAATTGCTAGGCGGAGTGGTCTATTCCATTAGCGAGCGATGCAGCTTTGCTATACCGCGTGAAGCAGTCTATCAGCTGACATTTGTATGTCTCGTAGCACGTGCTCGATATCTTCAGTTTGAAGTTTTTTTTCTCGGGGTGCACTGTTTAAAACATTGGTTGGTTTGCAGGGTCTAACGTCTCAAAGCAACTAAGGCTATGAGAGAAGCTGCTTTTTACAAAATTTATACAAAAATTTTCAACCCTACAAAATGTTCGACCCTCTCCTGAAGAAGACGGTATGGTTGCTAACTAGACAAATTATATTTCCCAAAGCAGCCTGCTGGACAGTGCATCTTCGGCCTTTTGTCTTCCATGAGTTACAATAGAACATCATTAAATGGATTCTTATCTCACTCATTCTGCTGTTTCCACTAGCGTTATACATATCATTTTCGTTTCCATAGCTCGCGCTGTGGTGCTGTGTCCTCATTTCACACCCAACCCATTGCCAAGTTTCCGCCCATATGTGAGCACCGGTGAGGTACAATTCTCGCAACATTTCCTATTCCCTGTTCCAAGGAAACGAAAAGTATCAGGAAAGGTACGAAAGGTACACGCCCTCTTGTAGACTAGGTTGAAGGCGGCGTCGTTGCGGCCCTATGTTGCCATGGCGACGGCAGAAACGCTAGACAAGGAGAACTAAGTTATCTTTCTTACGTGCCCGGCGTGGCGCAGTTGATTTAGGCGCTCGTCTGGTAATCAGAGGAGTAATTCGATTCCTGGTTCGTTGGTGGGGGATCACGTCATTTTATTGACAGGTTGAGTGTGACACTTTCTGCGGATGGGCGCACACTCATGAGCCTGTAAATACTCGCCTTAATAATAATAATAATAATAATAATAATAATCAGCCGGACTATACCTAGCGGGGGTGGAGGGGGGGGGGGGGTGGAGGCCTCTCTCCCTATTCCTCCAATAGCCCGGCCCTGTGTTAGCTTCATCCATTTCACCCCTGCAGCGAACTTCTTAACCTCATCCGCCCACCTAACTTTCTGCCGCCCCCTGCTACGCTTTACTTCCCTTGGAATCCAGTTTGTTACCCTAAGCGACCATCTGTTATCACCTGTTATCTGCGACCATCTGTTATCTGTGGAAGAAGTCAGGGTGCTGTCAGGCTGCCTGCTCGTCTCTGCGAAATCTGTTTGATTTTTCATTTAATACTCGATATATATGTCCCAGATAGCCTATATTGCAAGATCCTGACATGTTATCAGCGCCGGGTGCGGCTCCACCGATGCCGCACCCTGGATCATCACCTGAGTGTTCTTCTGGCATTGCGTCAGGCCTACCTCTGCAGACTGTGCCAGCTCTGCAATCATCACCCGTCATCCCGACCTGTGTATCATGCGGTCACCTGTCATCACCAGGTACTTCAGGACTCTCACCCTCTGATGCTCATCTACAACACGCATCTGGTCCTTCCACCGCAAGCTGGGATCGGCTGATGCCTACAGGTCAGGATGATTTTCCTGATAGCTCAGACACTTCGTCTGCCATTACCTGTATAGATGCTGTGGCGAAGTCTGCTCAAGAGCCAGACAAATTTATTCAAGTGCCATCGAAGCGTCGCCGCAGCTCGAGGCGGTCGAATTTCAGTGTCGACGCAACTAACGCTTCTAAAGCGCCCAAGTGCAACCTCACAGTAATCATAAAACCAGTAGATACCGGCTATCGTATTACTCGCTTTAATCCGCTGGCAATGAGGCAAGCATTTGAATCTCTGGGTCCAGATGCCGTCCTTCAAGTTCGCCCCAACGAGCGGCTTAATCTTCTGGCAGTTGACACCCGAACCGCGGTCGCTACTGAACGCCTTTTACAAATACGATCAATAGCAGGAATTGCAGTGCAAGCATACGAGCCCCGACCAAACAACTGTGGCGTAGGAGTAATCAAGGGTGTACCCCTGGATCTTTCTCAAGAAGATATCTGCTCGGCACTATTGCAGAGAGTTCCTATAAAATCGGTGCGCCGTCTGGGAAATTCCGAAAATATCCGCATTGTGTTTGTGACCGAATCTGCGCCAGAATACGTTATTCTTGGATATACAAGATACCGTGTGCATGAATACATCCAAAAACCACGACAATGTGGTAGATGTCAGCGCTTCGGCCATGTGACTACTGCTTGCCGACTAGCCTTGCGCTGCCCACGCTGTGGGGGAAATCATGACCGTACCACGTGCCCAAGTGACATCCCCATTTGTCCCAACTGCGGAAAGCAGCATGAGGCAACGTTTTCCAGCTGCACTGCCTACCAAAAGGAGAAACTAATCTATAAGTACAAGATATCCAACAATACCGACTAAAAGTCAGCAAAAGCTGCTTTAATTGACCAAAATCAAATCAGGAGTAGTCATCACAGAAAAAAACCATTGACGGGAAAGAAATCACAAGGACAGTCACAGAAAGATGATGCTGGTCATCCAAGAATTGATGACGTGGTTGAATTTCCTCCTCTTCCACAACAATCAGAGGTTCAACAACCATCTGTACCAAGCCCACGAAAAATTACTGTACAGCAGCCTCATTCGAGGTGTGCATCCCGGAACCGCTCATGCGAAACCTCTATTCGCAGAAACTCTGACATTTCTAGTTCCCAACTGTGCTCACTTGTTGAGGCTGTTCGTGCTTTTCTTATACCACTCTCCTCGCCGGTGGCGAAAGCCATCCTTACAATTCTTGATTTCATATCTCCTCTCCTCGCGCAATGGCGGTAGCAGACAATCAGTCGTCTGCTCCACCCAGCGTGCAAGCCATCCGAAATAAGGCCACCATCTTTCAATGGAATGCCTGCAGCCTCCGCCCCCGTCTCTCTGACTTTCGACACTTCGTCTTCAAGCATCGTTTCCCTATAATTGCTATATCAGAATCTCGGCTTAATACTACAATCCATCTCTCAGGCTACACAGTACTGCAATCAACAACTGGTACAGACCTCAGTAAAGTTCTTCTGGCTATCCGGAAAGACGTCAACTTCATCCAGCATCCCATACCAACTGATCCACATAATGAGTACGTTGCAGCCACTTTAAAGTGCATGAACATGCAGTTTACAGTAATTGCTGCCTACATACCACCTCGTGCTAATTTCAATATTGAACGCCTACAAGATATCATGCGAAGTACCCCTGTGCCACACATTATAACGGGAGATTTCAACGCACATCATCCTGCTTGGGGAGGCGTCAGATCGACAGCCAGAGGCCGGCAGCTATTCGACTTCGCACTTTCCAACAATTTATTATTTCTCAACGACGGCCAAGCAACTTACTATCAAGGAGCACGGTCCAGTGCTCTAGATATCTCCATGATCTCTGCTGATCTGTCAGCTTCAACAACCTGGTCTGTGGACATCGAGACTCATGGCAGCGATCACTTACCTACATATATTGAGGTTTGTGGCTTTTCTCTCGCCTCTCAGCGGCATAAAGTTCGCTACACGAACTGGGAAGCTTTCGCTGATGCCGTAGAAAAGCAGGATCTGTCAAACTTAAATTATGACTCCTTCATTGCTGCAGTAGCACATGCTCAAACATTGCACACGAGAGTCCTCCACCTGCCAAAGATGTACTCAGCTGTTGACGCCGAATATAAAAAACTTCGAGCAATACGTAGCAGAGCAGAAAGACGAGCGCGCAAGACACTTTCTAGAGACGATATCCGGACTTCTAGGCGAGCACAAACACACGTTCAACGCCATTTGGACAAGCTAGAAAGAAGGAAATGGACATCTTTTTGTGCAAAATTAGATCCTAGAAAGCCACTATCTAAAGTATGGAGTATTGTACGAAGCTTAAGAAGTCAGCCTTCACAACTACATCCTTTCGAGTGCGTGGCTCTAAATGCCAATACTACTTGTCTTCATGTAGCAGAGACTTTCTGTTCAAAGATGATTGCTCCCTTAGCAGCTCCTTCACTGCAAAATGTGCTCCCCACCTTTGTCCCGTCGCCCAACACTTCTTTCCTAGACGAATTGTTCACTATGGAAGAACTCCAAGCTGCGCTAGCAGTTACCAACAAAAGATCTTGCCCAGGGCCTGACCATGTTAGCTACACTTCGCTGTCGCGTCTTGGAAGAAAAGCCAAAACTCAGCTGCTGACAATTTATAACAACTCTTGGATAACTGGCAGCCTTGTAGAGAGCTGGAAGCCTGCGCGCGTAATACCCGTTCTTAAACCCGGGTAAGCCATCAATTGATCTAAACGCTTATGGTCCTATTGCACTGCTAAGCTGTGTTGGAAAATTGATGGAAAAAATGGTTCATTCACGCCTTACCTGGGACTTGACGAATAGGGGAATTTACCCTCCATCAATGTCTGGCTTCCGAAAAGGCCGAAGCAGTATTGATAATGTTATTGCTCTTGCCAACTGTGTCAGGCGCAGCAAAGCTGAGCGGTCTCTAATTATTGCTGTTTTTCTTGACGTTAAAGGAGCATTTGATAATGTCACGCACGAGGCGATTCATTCAGCCTTGCGTTCAATTGGTATTGCTGGACGAATGTATAACTGGCTTTCTGATTATCTTCGTGATAGGACCATTTACATGTCAACGGATCAAGGTGACACGCCCTTACATCATGTGTCTCGTGGCGTTCCTCAGGGGGGGATTTTAAGTCCAACCCTCTTCAATATATCTCTTCTTGGTTTGGACAGGTCCTTGCCACCTACTGTTCAAATCTCCCTCTACGCAGATGACATCTGCATATGGTGCTCCAGAAGAAACAGGCGCATTGTGCATGCTCGGCTACAAAAAGCAATAGTTGGCATTGCATTATTTTTAAACAAGCGAGGTCTTGTTATATCTCCAGAAAAGTGCGCAGCAATTTCATTTTCACGACGTGATCTCTCCCGTTATGTACTGAAAGTTGCTGGCACTCCTATACCGTATGTCAACCATCAAAAATTTCTAGGTGTGACCTTTGATAGGTCTCTTTCATGGTCACCACACGTTCAACAACTTAAGACCAAACTCTCTTCATACGTATCTATATTCCGTATGCTCTCAACGACCAGAAGAGGCTGCTCTACCGATTCCTTATTACGGCTTTATGGAGCACTTTGTGAAGGTCTTCTGCGTTATAGCCTCCCTGTTCTTCAAGGCCTCTCGCAGTCAAGCATTAAACTACTTGAAGCCATGCAGGCCAAAGCTTTGAGAGTGTGCCTTGGTCTTCCAAAAAACACTTCCACAGTGGGAACTCTGGCGGAGAGCAGACGTCTATCTGTAACCGCGCTGATACCGCAGGAGCTGCTTCGCGCCCAGCTGCGCTTTGCACGTGAACCTACCCACCCGTTTTCAGAGCAAAGCATGACATCACTCTCCAATCTACTGCCTGCGCAATATCAACGCGCAGTACCGTCATCTTTCCCACCATGGAGGTTTGCTTCATGGCAAATTTCGACAACTATAC
Source organism: Amblyomma maculatum (assembly GCF_055883805.1). Lineage (NCBI taxonomy): Eukaryota > Metazoa > Arthropoda > Arachnida > Ixodida > Ixodidae > Amblyomma > Amblyomma maculatum. The sequence goes on from NC_139344.1 coordinate 422,905,192, forward strand.
CTGGCATCAAAAGAAAAGCCCACACCCCAGGACCCGCACTTAAATACTTCGCCCTTGAGCACATCTGTGCACGCTACAGTCATCATTGCCACATCTATACTGATGGCTCTGTCACAGCTATTTCTTCATCCATCGGCGTGTGGATATCATCAATGCACACCACAATCTCGGCAACACTCAGTCATCGCACTTCAGCTGTGGCTACTGAGTTAACAGCTCTGAGAGAAGCAATTATATATATTCTACAACAACGCCCTGCAGCATGGGTTATCTTCAGCGATTGTCGCGCTGCACTACAATTGCTTAAATCATCAAGAATTCAGGAAGAGCTCGTCATTGACATAAATAAGCTACACACAGAGGCCTATGACCTGAGTCACAGCATTGTGCTACAGTGGTTACCTGCTCACTGCGGCATCGCGGGCAACGACCTCGCAGACGCCGCTGCAAAAGAACTAAAAGATTCCACAAGGACAATTTCAATACCATTCTCACGAAGAGATGCAGCAAGACTTGTAGCAACTGAATCATGGCGATTGCAACGCTCTCTGTGGTGTGACCCGAACCATCAATATCGACCTCTACACCGAATAGATCCCACTTGCGTCTTTCGAATTCCTCACAATTTGAACAGGTGGCATCGAAACTGTCTACACAGAATCCGCTTAAATGTGTCATACACAAACTACTTCCTACATAAAATAGGCGTAGCGAGCAGGCCTCTGTGCTCTACATGTGATGTGTGTGAAAATTTTGAACATTTGGTAACCTCCTGTCAACGGTTTACTGCACATCGCAGGACACTGCGCAATAATTTAAGCTTACCTAAAAAAACAACCTTGCGCCTTGAACATGTCCTGGGTCCTTGGTGCGACGGATCGTCTGCTGCGCGAGCTACCAAGGCCTTACAAACTTTTCTGAAGGACACAGGGTTGATTAATACCCTTTAAAACTCATCTGTGTGTGATTATGTGTGTGTGAAAGTTAACTTTTCTTAAGGACACAGGGTTGATCAATACCCTTTAAAACTCATCTGTGTGTGCTTATGTGCGTGTGAAAGTGTGCGACACCGATTCTCTTTTTTTTTTCTCATTTATTTCCCCTTCCCCTAGCTCCCACACTCTGTCACCCTCATCCCTCAACCCTCATCAGGAGCAGCATGCTAGGCTTACCACCAGGCAGACATCTCCTGTTGCCATTAAAATATCTCTCTCTCTCTCTCTCTCTCTCTCATCTGTTATCGTCTCTTTGCACTACGTGTCCTTTTCATGCCCATTTCTTTTTCTTGATTTCCACTGAATGTCGATAGCTTGAGTTATTTCTCTTACCCCCTTTGCAGGCTTCCTATCTCTTACATTTACCCCTACCATTTTTCGTTCCATAGCCCTCTGCGCTACCTGAACAAAATGCAGAGGTCTATGGAACGAAAAATGGTGGGACTAACATTAAGAGATACGAAGCGTGATGAGTGGGATAACTCAAGTTACTGACATTCAGAGGAAATCAAGAAGAAGAAATGGGCAAGAGGAGGACACGTAGTGCGAAGAGAGGATAACCGGTGGTCGCTTAGGGTAACAAACTGGATTCCAAGGGAAGGAAAGCATAGCAGGGGGCGGCAGCAAGTTAGGTGGGCTGAAGAGGTTAAGAAATTAGCAGGGGTCAAGTGGATGCAGCTAGCACAGGACGGAATTAATTGGAGGAATATGGGAGAGGCCTTCCCGCGTAGTGGTCATAGTCAGGCTAATGATGATTAGCCAAATGCACTCCATCCCAATCTGATTCACCTTGTTATATCGCCTTAATATTCATTAATAACCTGTGTGAACATGAATGGGCTGGTCACGGCTACGACGGATGACAAGCTGACGTGCCAGAATTCCGCGGCAAGATGCTATTTAGGTAGTCAGGTGTGAGCGAATTCGAGTACTGTAGTTTCCGGTTAAAGTCTTGTCCAAAAATCAAGATGCGGGAGAGACGCTTTTGCGCAATCCCCAACACGGGTAGAAAGTGGGGATTGCAGAGGTGAGTGACGATGTCTGTCGTATCTCGAAGAGCGCATGCCATCGCTATGGTGGTGGACAGAAATATCTGCATTAATAACATGAATGAGTTGGTCATGGCTATAACGGAAGGCCATTTAACGTGTCCACTGATCAGCGACGTGCTCGTGGCAAGGCGAACGACGCAGTGTGGAAAGGGGGAGACTTGAGGTAGCACAGTACCGGGTGGCACTTACACCGGAAACGCCGTTGCAGCGACTTCTCGCTTTTTGCTTGTCTGGGACCTTCAGCAGCTCCTTTCGTGATCAGTAGGGAGGAACATTTGTCCTAGGCAAGCACAAAAGGATGGAAGACACGAGCCAGTGATGCACTTGCTAAGTCCAGGTGCCTAGGAATAGCAGTGTGATGCCGAACAGAGCTCATCAGATTATGTTCGACGTATGAAACAATGTATTTAATTAATTCTGTTTTTTTAGTAACACTGAGACTATTTTACAAGACCTGAACATTTGTTAAACAGGCACGCAAATTTAAAGCGCAATGCACGCGCAGAAACTCATCTCCTGGACTTACGTATTCTTAGATCAACGTCCTCTTCACACTATGTTCTTAATGCTTCTTGCTTACCTTCTCCACTGATATATACACCGACACCACGGCAAGAAACTTCACTACCTCCTTACTCTTATGTTCATATCTTGTTCTTCGCCTTTCTCTTCAAAATTTCTGCCTCTATTCCGTTTTGCCGATATGCTCCGAACACCAGAGAACGGTTCCCTAATACCCTAGCATTGAACGAATCAAACACTGTGCGTCACCCTCTCTGCACTTCTGCTGACTTTTCCCGTTGAATCGTTGTCATTACAGCTCACTCGTAGGAACTACGCTCGCCACGTGGAGCCATTGTCCCTCAGCACGGTACTGGACGCGTATCGATCGAACAGCAAAGCGGTGCTTCGCGACCAGCCTGTGGTGGGTCTGGAATGGCTCACACCCGTACAGCTGGTCTTCGTGGCCGCCTGCTTTACGCGCTGCACTGGAAGTGAATACGCCGTGCCGGCTGCGCAAGTGCAGTGCGACGACACATTCAAGCACGTGCCCGAGTTTTCCACCGTGTTCCAGTGCAAGCCTGGGGCGCCCATGAACCCAAGCAAGAAGTGCAAGCTCATCTGACCATCAGCAATTATCCAGGAATAACGTACATTGGGACAGGAATAATGTACATTGGGCTAGCAACTGGATTGTTCTTCCATGCGACATTTATACATTCTGGTATTTTATGAACAAAACTGCAGACACTGCATATTTTTATTGTATTGTTTTTATTGCACCCTATACTTTGTCGCAGTGGCCATACGCAGCCAAATGGTGATGCGGAGCTGCCACAATAAAAGTGTATGCACTAAGGACTTTGTAACATACATGTTACTTTTATATGTTTATATGTTTATTTATCGGATGTATTGTTTATTTTGTCTTCAATGTTTAATTTTTTTTCATACGCTGTTATACAGATCTAAGAAGGTCATGTACCAAACTCTTTACGGTGGTCACTTCCAATCTTAAGAACGCCTGGCACCTGGCTAATACTCTTTTATCACTAAAGAATTTCTGCATTATTTATGCCCTATGATAGCCATGATATAGTTCTTTCTTCCCCCGATTGGAGGCTGTTCGACGTAAGGAACTGATAATATATAATATATGCTCAGTTGATACTTTGTGTTCTTAGGAAGTTATTTCTCCGTCCCAGTTAGACGCAGAAAATTCCGTTCCGTGTGCCCATTGTCTTTTAAAAGGATCGACCGATGTGAAAATTCGGTTTAATAGAACCGTGCAAGATGTTAGTTTACAGCAAGCCCTTGAGTCATCCGATATTCTATGGTGTTTCCGGTAAAGGATGGTATTATTTGAAGTTCCACTCCGTTAAGTTGTTAGGCTGCCCGTTTACTTCAATACAGGAAAGTGTGACGGAAAGCATTTTTGTGCCCTCTTCTTCTCTCTCTTCTCCTGCTTGCTTACTCGATACGTATTTCCAGAAGCATGACCTGGTGCTCGCCTCTTGCGTGATTCATGTCAGACGTGAAAGGCATGGGGACGCGCATGCTAGCTTTTTGTTTACAGTGATTTAAAGGTCCTTCCCTTCAGTTCGAATCGGGCTAGCTAAAACTTCGCAGCGTCATGTGATAGTACTGGAGAGCGTAGTGGAGTAACCTCAGTGGTGCTAGTAGCAATCTGCGGGCCTTGGCGCCGCTCCTGCCTCCCAAACGGTTTTCTTCCCAGGACCTAGACGGTGTGTTCAACGGTGACAACTATGAAGGCGGTTTAAATGATGGTCACACATTCGGAATTAGACAAAGGCTTGCGCACAGTCGCAGGCTGGCACACCCGATCAATGCGGACTGAGGGAAACATTTGCCAAAAACCGTCGTTAGGAAGCGTGACGTAAGAAAGTGGTTCCCAGCGCGCTGATGAAGCGGAGTGTTCAAGCAACGCGGTTAGTTCCTGTTGCAAATAGAGAACTGAGCGACGGAAGCCTCTCAAAGGAGAACCAATTGTAACGGAATCTTATCATGATATAACATTATTTGGACTATTAAATCTTTTATGCTAGGTAAAACGTGAAAATATCCAACCTGTTACCAAAAGCGGGTCAACTTGAGGCAAAGGTTATTGGAGCATATAGTTGAATAGCGCAGCTGCCGCCACTGAACCTTCATCTCAGGACTGCGTACAGGATGTCATTTTTCTCTGGTCATGTGCTTTGAGAGTCTTTGTTTGGTTTCGGGGCCGGTTGGGAAGGGTAGTTAGGCGGGGCTGCTTCAACGGCGCTATCGCAGTCCGGAGATATGGTCCTGACAACCAGCTTCGGAGACTTGCTCCGCACCAATATACCATCCTAGCTACTATGCCGTATCGCATGAAGGCCGATAACACGAATAGACGAGCTGTCGTAGGCCGTACGCACGTACACTAAAAACTCATTCATTCCACCGATTTATTAGTACGAACTCCTGACTGTTGTTCCTGGGAAATTGAAAGGAGGGGCCTTACTGCTTTTGTCCCGGTCCACCCTCCAGCTGGATGGTCTGCATGGAGTTCCAGCTGCTAAGCTCTTTCCATTTGCAGCGCGGGCGGTCAGGGTGAGGGCTGCTTTGGGCCCATCCTGTTGAGTTGCGAATCAATTCCCAGAGAATTGTGAGCGTACTAACGCAGCATTCCGCTCGCGCTGCTACACATGTCCACCTTGCTTGTTTCAAGGTGGACAGGGTTAGCTATATCAGAAGGGTTTGGACTGGGCATATGGAATCCGGTCTAAAATGTCGACAATAGTGGAGAAGTCAAAATGCTTATTCTACATAACTTTCCCTTGGTGCAAAGCGGCATCACCCAGCCGCAAGCGCGCACGTTTCGGCGACAAATTCTCGGGTCCTCACGGAGGTAGAGCGAGCCAAGCTCAGACTTTAGGGAAGTTGTCTTTAAATCTGAACAGAGAACGAGGATGACAAAGTAACCGAATATGGCGACCAGTTTCCGCCCAAACCTGAAAAAAGGGAGATGCTAACGGTTAGTAAACACGATCGCGGAATTGCAGAATTCTCCACTCAGTCTCGGCCAGGCAGAAAGGCATGTTCCGCGCACATAAAAAAAAAAAAAAAACGCGTGAAACGAGACCAGGCTGCTCAGGCAGGAAATTAGCAGTCTTACATACTACGTTGAAAGTGAAGAGAGCGAAATATCCCCGCTGTGTGTCCCCGTACCAGGGAGTGAGAACTGAAACAACACCCTAAAACCGCTAAATCCGTTTCTGCATTGCCTCCAGTAATATTGGGGTGGCGGCACCTAGCCCAGGCTTAAGGTTATCCGAACCGTTGCCTCTGTTAGGATTCTTCCTCTCAGATGTTCGAAGACCCAGACTTTGCACAGCGGCCTCTTTAAGGCCAGGGTCACCTATTTGGCTAAATATGTCTGCTCGCGCTCTCGAAAGACGGTTGGAAAGAGGCTCATCAAGACAAAATTGTTATTTCATGTGCTAATCGTCATCCCTTCAGCCACCGACATGCACCATCATGTTGGTGCACCCGAAGGCGAAGAATTTGGCCGCTCTCTTGCTGTTTGGCTACGCCTGATGCTCCGTTGCTAGATCTTCCTGGGCATCTCAGTCAATATGAATCCCCCGATTAAACGAGCCCTGTGCTCATTTCTTTTCCATTTCTCGAAACTCTTTCCTGGACTTTTAAACACTTTTCCCGCTTCACATACTCCCTTGCTACTTCTCATGGATCCTTAGAAGAATCAATCACCGTGGGCTCGCTCGCTCGGCTCCCCTTGCCCTTTTGTAGCGAAAGCTACACTACAACATACGAAGCCAGTCAAATAGAGCAATAAAGATTGGGAAGAAGCGAAGACGCGAGGACGCGCCAAATCGCCGATCACACCACAGGATATGCAGTCAGTGCACCGGCGACGAGAACGTTCCAGTCGTTAACAATCCTTTTGGTTGTTTTTGCTACACGTATCCAGGCTTAACCGAGATGAGTCGTCATCCATGTTTAAGCCCAAAGCCTTTCTAGGCTCATTGAATGAAATCCCATACGAGGGAGTTGTGCGCGAGATCTGTCATATTCCGCGAGATTCCACGAGGTGCGTTCTTGTCTAGCGTAGTTGTTGTGTTTTTGTGGCTGTTGGAAGAAGGAAAAGAAAATGCATGGGTCTGCTACTGGCTCTGTAGCTGAGCTACCTCCCCTGTCTCGTGCGGACAGAAGAGAAAATAAAGAAAAAAAGTAGGAGGGAGAGAAAGACGCGTGCCGCAACATCGGCCATCGTCCACCATCACCGAAGCGGTGGCGGGTGCAATGACGGCCTACAACAGATAAAAATTCGGTGGCTGGCTAGCCCCCGCCGCGAGCGGCGTTGGCCCACCGTCCCAACCCCGTAAGGCCAGGAACTGCCACCAGCTTGTCTAGCATTCCTGCATCAGCAATGCCACCCTTGAACACGCGCCAAGGAACGCCACGCGACAGGAGCGATGGTGTTTGGTTTGGTTTGTTTGTGGGGTTTACCGTCCCAATGCAACTCAGGCTATGACAGATGCCGTAGTGGAGGACTCCGGAAGTTGCCGTAGTGGGGGACTCGGGAAATTTCGACTACCTGGGGTTCTTTAACGTGCACTGACATCGCACAGCACACGGGCGCCTTGCTTTTCGCCTCCATCGAATTAAGCCAATTACAATTGTATGTAGCACGGCAACGAACACCGATAAGAGGCAAATGATGAGAGGAAAAATAGGGGGGGGGGGGGGAAGGTTAGGCTTTCGCCATTCTCCTCTGAAGAGACATCTATAAGAGACGCTCTAATTGTTTTAGCGTAATGTGTATCTCTTAAGGTTTAAGGGGGCTCTCCTAGAGTAACAAGTGATACATGACTTTCGTCGAAGTGAGATATTCTGTTCCGCGCATGCGCGACGCTACAGTGCATGCGCAGAGCGAAAGGTGGCACCGGCAAATTACGGCAGTATGTAAGCCGAGGTACTAACCATTCTGTCGTCGTCGGAGTGTGACATCGCGCACCATCTTATGGGTGCTGGGTGATAAAGCATATATATAACAAAGGCTGCGAACGGGATTCGAACCCATGGCGAAGAGCGCAGGTCAGCTATCCTGGTCGCTGCATTAGGCAGAGAGACTAATGCAGCGGTCGTTTAAACAGTTGAGGGAGTGCGCTGAGCCATTACAGACACCATACACTAAGAGCAACCTCACCCTGCACTGGACGGTATGCCAGAAGAGATCCTAAAGAAAAACAGGGATAAAGTCAGCGCATGCTCGTTGAAGCTTTTTTCAATATGCAAAACGGATGACGATTTTGTTAGCGCTCCTTCGACAGCCTTCTTATTCTTCTCTCCTTTGTGCATATGGCACATACCCTACAGGGGGGAATTGTTCAGTGCATTTGTAAGAATTTAATACATTATCCAGACTTTACCTGTATGATATATAATTATTAACTAGGAAATAGTGTGGCGGAAATAATTTGGAGACCATTTTAAGGTGATATGAATAGTAATGAATAAAAGAAGAATATTTAAGCTAATGGAAATAATTATTTTAAGTATAATTCACGCAGAAAACTGTTAACAAACAAATCTTCCGATCTCAATATTATAACTATGGAGTAACTCACACACCGGTTTTAAGACATGCTCTTTGACGGTTGCACCAAGGGAGAGGAGGACAGGAATTGCAAACGGCACTCCTAAGCTAGCAAGAGGAATTTCCAAATAACTGCTTCTCTGCAGAGCATACATCCTCAAGAAAAGAATATAGTACTCTATGGTTTCCACGTCATCGCATGACGCACAAACATTCGATGGCGTGAATTAACAGCGACATAAATAAAGTTTGAGGCAAGCAATTCTACAACGCATAAGCGTGATAGAGACCTCATATTGCTATAATACCGGATATTCCAATGGTGCTGTGTGATGTCAGTGCACGTTAAAGAACTCCAGGTGGTAAAAATTACTCCGGAGTCCTCCACTACGGCGTCTCTCATAGCCTGAGTCGCTTTGGGACGTTAAACCCCACAAACCAAACCAAAGCAAACCGAAATTTGAATGTTCAAACTCCAATATTTGGAGCCGTTCAAAATCAGGCGTATTAAGCAGAAAAAAAAAAGTTTAGGCAACGTTGGCAACAGGCCCATGGAGAGCCGAATTCAATAAGAAATCCGCCTTTCATCATCATAATCATAATCATCATCATAATCATCAACCTGACTATACCCACTGCAGGGTGAAGGCCTCTTCCATATTTCTCCACTTAACCCGGTTCTGTGCTAGCTGCATCCACTTGACCCCTGCGAACTTCTTAACCTCATCCGCCCACCTAATCGGCATTAATTTTATTATTATTATTTATTTTATTTGAAGATACTGTCAGTCCCAACTGGTATCATTACAGGAGTGGGTTGATATATGCAGGATGTGAACATAATCAGACATACGATTGAAGCAAATGAAAAGGAAGATTTCGCCACAATCTTATACAAGCAACATAAAAGGCACAATAGGGAAAAAAACGACAACAGCAAAATCAATTTTGGCTAGTTGATAGCACGTCTATCTCAGCAAAGTGTTCAAATTTTTCCATTGAAGGCTGCGAAAAAAATCAGCTTATCAAGCTTCCACTCGCGTATTGCACGTGGTAAAAAAGAGAATTAATATACAATGTTGGCACAAGTGTACTCTTCAAGCGTAAATTCATGCTTATGCCGAATTCCCCTGGTGTGGTTGAAATTTACATATGCAATAGGTATCATGTTAAAAGCTCGATGAATTAGTAAATATAAAAACTTGAGTCTGTGCAAGGTTGCGCGACTTGCTAGCGTAGCTAGGTCTGCTCGGATAAGCAGCTCTGAGGGAGACTCTGTGTGCTGGCATCTATTGTAGATAAAACGAACCGCTTTTCGTTCACTGACTCAAGCATAACTGAGCCATTTGTGCGTACAGGAACCAAACAATGTTCGCGCATTCTAAGATTGGTCGGACAAGAGCCTTGTAGGCCAGCAGCTTGGTTTGGGAAGTAGAAAAACGCAAGACACGCTTAAGAAAGAGAAGCCTGATCATTGCTTGTTTGGTTATGATTTCCACGCGTGCTTTATGTGCAAGGTCTTCAGTGATGACAACGCCTAGATATCTTTTTTGTTCGATACGGTTTCTAAAATGACATTGTCGGTTCCATAACAAAAATTACGCTTTGAATTCTTTTTTGTCACCGAAATCGCGACTGTTTTTTCTAGGTTAAGCCCTGCACGATGTTGTTAAGGGCCACGTTTAGCCGCACTTGATCGTCTGGTTTATTTATTCTGTGATATAGCACGCAATCATCACCGAACATGCATATGTTTACATCCACGTGGTTTGCTAAGTCGTTATATAGCAAAGAAATAGAAAAGGTGGCACCGCGAGCGATGAATGCCAGTGGCCGCCGCTAGGAGCGCTGCAAACTGGGTGCAGATGATATTGTGCTGCTAGCTGAGAGTCTGGAAGAATTGCAAACTCTAGTTAAGTATTGCGGAGACGAAGGGGACGCTCTAGGCTTTAGTTTCAGCGCAGTTAAGTCGGGTCTGATGATTTTCAACGGCTCAACTGATCAGGGTCTTAAAATGCAAGGCCTTGAAATACCTAGAGTAGCAGAATATAATAATCTGGGGGTATGGGTAAACGAAGGATTGGCATACATTGGAAAGCATGAGCAATCACTTAAGGCCAAAGGGCGAAGGAATGCCGGGATAATGAAGCATAAGGCATTGTGGGGATACAATAGGTATGAGGTATTGAGGGGTATTTAGAAAGGAATTATGGTGCCAGGACTTACTTTCGGAAATGCGGTTTTGTGCCTAAAATCAGAGGTACAGTCGACATTAGAAACAAATCAGAGATCCGTTGGACGATTAGCACTAGCTGCCCACGGCAAAACTACAAACGAGGCGGTACAGGGAGATATGGGCTGGGCATCTTTCGAAGTGCGGGAAGCTCAGAGTAAAATATTATATGAGGAACGCCTTAGGAAATTGAACAGTAACAGATGGGCAGCTAAGGTATTTAAATACCTGTACCTAAAAAGCGTTGACTCACAATGGAGGAAAAGAACTAGGAAACTAACTAGTAAGTATGCTAGTAACAAGGACGGAGAAATAAAGAGCATTAAGCAACAGGTGAAAAACACAGAAGGTAAAAATTGTATAAATTCGATGGAAAAGAAACAGAGTGTGGAATTATACCGAAAGTGGAAAATGCAGATCAGGAAGGAAGATTTCTTTGATAACTCAAGAGGCAGTGCCCTACTTTTTGAAGCTAGATCAGGGTGCCTTAAAACACGCAGCTACAAAAAGAAATTTAACAATGGAGATGACGCATATGCTGTATGTGGAAACTCCAGTGAAACAATTGCCCATATTATACTCGAATGTAAGGGTATCCATCCGGAAGTTGGTGCAGGCGCAATCACTCTTCCTGAAGCTCTGGGGTATAGAGATATCAGAGATAACAGTGGCCGGGTGAATAAACCGGCGGTGGAAACTAGCAAAAAACGACTGGAAGATTGGTGGCTTAAAAGCAGAGAAGTGACATAATGTTAGTAATGTAGGAACAAAATTTATTAAATAGAATGATGGTTTAGTTAACCATTCTAAATCAATAATTAAGATACATGGAGAAAAATGAGCATGATAGCTACTGCTACCACCCCGTTTCAAAGGGGACGCTCCTATATTCCATCCATCCATCCATCGTAGCAGCCACGCCGCCCGCATCCTACCGCGCTCTCATATCTTCGGTAAGTGGACTGCTCACGGTGAATTTTAGCTCTCATTAAGTCTCAACAGACCCAAGCTATAACTGAAGCCGCTGACTACAAGTTTCAAGGTGTGTTTTGAGTCTTGGACTGGAAGCGGCGCACGTATTTAGCGCTTCTCGCTTGCGGAGGCTTCTGCGAAGTTAGCGCAACTTAGAGTCTCGGACCTCCCGTGCTCACAAAGGGGAACACGGAACTTTCGTTCTAACAATAATTAATTCATAGGCTTTTATTGATATAAAATTTATTTGTAATTTTTGGAACAAAGTGAAATGCTTCAGTTGTATTGGCATGCATATATGGGTTCTTTCTGTGAACTGTACTTGCTAGCAAGTAAACACGTACGCGCAGTTTTATTTATATATTCTATATGTGAACAATACATGAAACAAAGTCGCGCGACACTTCTTTTAATTATGTATATGTATAACAAACACAGGCAATGTGTGGAAGATCTAGATCTTCCACACATTCATCCAGGACATCCCTTCCAGAACAAAACCCTTAGGCCAGGACAAAACCCTTAGGCAGCCTAAGGGTTTTGTCCTGGATGAATAGCAAAGCACAAACGAGGAACATTTACTTACAATGGCATGGTTAAGGCATATCGTGGCCTGTGAATTAACACCAGGCTTTGCCAAAGTCACCATCTTTTGAATGAAAAGGCTGGCGAAGTTTTATTGCTAAAGCAATACTACGCCAGGTTTCGAGCCTTCAGCGTAGCGTGGTCCGGTAGTTATGCTTTACACCACGTGACTACTGACGTCGTACCAGCGCGAGAGCTGGGCTGCCAAGGCGGCTCTTCAGCAGCGTGGTTCGTAGCCACGCCGGGCGTTTCGCGATTCTCCCTTAGGTACGCTGTAGTCTAACAGGTGGTGTGATGTCATAAGCGAGGCGAAGATGGGCTACTAAGTAGGCTCCTAAGCGTAGCGTGGCTAGTAGCCTCGCCGGGCGTTTCGTGCTTCGTGCGCTGTGGTCTAACAGGTGGTGTCGTCTTCCATTGGAGACACGTACACTTCGCCTCTCTTCTCTCTTCGGTAAGTAGAGGAGGGAAGGCTGCGCTGTATAAAGCATTTCAGCGCTTGTAAGACAGTTCGTCATACTGTCTGAGAAGCAGAGGGAGAAGGCGGCTCGCCAGTGGGAAGCCAGGAAGCGACAGCGAGCTACAGAGACAGAGGAACAACGTGAGGAGCGTTGTGCCAGACGTCGTGTTCAAGATGCGGCTCGGCGAATGCGTTCTTCTTCTCAAGCCACCGAAGCAGTTGCTTTCGCAGTCTCCTAGGCTTAACTACATCTAAGTCACTGTGTGTTTTTTTTTTTCGTCAGATTCACAGTAGGCACGATACGGGGCTGGTTCATCGCGGGGAAGCTTGAATTGGTAATGCCGCTTACGGTGAAACATATATTCGCCCAATATATAACTACATCCATATGACATGAGCGTGTAGCGCAAAAGGATGAAGGACACAAAAACGGTACACAACAAAGGCTGCGTGCAGCACCTGATTGCGTACATTTTCTCGTGCTTCCTGTTGCGCTACACATGCACTTATGTCATGGAGCACCGTTACCGGCTCGCCCAAGTTTCCACCCTTGTGAATATAACTGCATGCTCAAAAAATGTTTCTCGCAAACTAAACCAGTTGGCGTTTACCTTCCGTCATTTCTATCGATGTTTCGTTCCCATTCTGCATAGTGCGTACGTAGCATCAGATGGCGCACGTAAACATGAAAATACGCTCCTTAGGAGTAGCTCCGTTTGCCAACAAAGCAAGTATTCCCTGTGCACCACCGCTTTCTCTTCGGCATTTGTCTGTGCAGTTTAGTGAGAGGCACTGGGGAAACAACAATCAGGAACTCGCTTCACCATTGGTGACACAGTGAAAAAAGAAGGCATTCAGGCGGGCACAAAATGCGCGCACAAAACACGAAAAAGAACCGATACAATCGTCGCCGAGCAGCTAGAAGTGCTGAACGACTCGCATGTGCAAGCACCACACCATAAATAAACCGCTGCACCTTGGTGAACGCGAAATACGCGCAGAAGCAGGTTTAACACGCGCGCACAACACCAACAGATTGCCGTCTTCTGAAGCGAGAAAACCGCGTCGCGGTGGCGCCCTCCCGACAAGCAGCGCCCTCTGTCGCTATCGATTGGCTTTTATTGCAAACGGCGCCATCTTCGCCATTAGGGAAGCGCGGGCGCTCGTCACACTAGCAAGTATATTCTAAGCACTATACCGCCAGGGAACCAGCACCAGGGTGCCTGGCATTCCAGACGTGTCTGATCATGTGGACCGCCCGATGCTACCGATGCTCCCTGGCAATACGCCGCTGCCTTCAGGAGCAGCAGCAGAGCAGGCAGAGATTCCAGACGTGTCTGATCATGTGGACCGCCCGATGCTACCGATGCTCCCTGGCAATACGCCGCTGCCTTCAGGAGCAGCACCAGAGCAGGCAGAGATTCCAGACGTGTCTAATCATATGGACCGCCCGATGTTACCTGGCAATACGCCGCTGCCTTCAGGAGCAGCACCATGCAGAGCAGGCAGAGATTCCAGACGTGTCTGATCATGTGGACTGCCCAATGCTACCGATGCTCCCTGGCAATACGCCGCTGCCTTCAGGAGCAGCACCAGAGCAGGCAGAGATTCCAGACGTGTCTGATCATGTGAACCGCCTGGTGCTACCGATGCTCCCTGGCAATACGCCGCTGCCTTCAGGAGCAGCACCAGAGCAGTCAGATATTCCAGACGTGTCTGATCATGTAGACCGCCCGATGCTACCGATGCTCCCTGGCAATACGCCGCTGCCTTCAGGAGCAGCACCAGAGCAGGCAGAGATTCCAGACGTGTCTGAACATGTAGACCGCCCGGTGCTACCGATGCTCCCTGGCAATACGCCGCTGCCTTCAGGAGCAGCACCAGAGCAGTCAGATATTCCAGACGTGTCTGATCATGTAGACCGTCCGATGCTACCGATGCTCCCTGGCAATACGCCGCTGCCTTCAGGAGCAGCACCAGAGCAGTCAGATATTCCAGACGTGTCTGATCATGTAGATCGCCCGATGCTACCGATGCTCCCTGGCAATACGCCGCTGCCTTCAGGAGCAACACCAGAGCGGTCAGAGATTCTAGACGTGTCTGATCATGTAGGCCGCCCGATGCTACTGATGCTCCCTGGCAATACGCCGCTGCCTTCAGGAGCAGCACCAGAGCAGTCAGATATTCCAGACGTGTCTGATCATGTAGACCGCCCGATGCTACCGATGCTCCCTGGCAATACGCCGCTGCCTTCAGGAGCAGCACCAGAGCAGACAGATATTCCAGACGTGTCTGATCATGTAGACCGCCCGATGCTACCGATGCTCCCTGGCAATACGCCGCTGCCTTCAGGAGCAGCACCAGAGCAGTCAGAGATTCTAGACGTGTCTGATCATCTGGACCGCCCGATGCTACCGATGCTCCCTGGCAATACGCCGCTGCCTTCAGGAGCAGCACCAGAGCAGTCAGATATTCCAGACGTGTCTGATCATGTAGACCGCCGAATGCTACCGATGCTCCCTGGCAATCCGCCGCTGCCTTCAGGAGCAGCACCAGAGCAGTCAGAGATTCTAGACGTGTCTGATCATCTGGACCGCCCGATGCTACCGATGCTCCCTGGCAATACGCCGCTGCCTTCAGGAGCAGCACCAGAGCAGTCAGATATTCCAGACGTGTCTGATCATGTAGACCGCCCGATGCTACCGATGCTCCCTGGCAATACGCCGCTGCCTTCAGGAGCAGCACCAGAGCAGTCAGATATTCCAGACGTGTCTGATCATGTAGACCGCCCGATGCTACCGATGCTCCCTGGCAATACGCCGCTGCCTTCAGGAGCAGCACTAGAGCAGGCAGAGAGAGTGTCTGCAGGAGAAGCCTGACGCTCAGTTGTGCAGAATCCGGGTGGCTCGCCCGGGCATATCAGCGTCCGTGTTTGTAGTGAGCAGCCTGCGTGTCTTCTCGTCACTCCTAATTTCTTGACATCTGGGGTCACGTGAGGCATAAAGTCTGATTTCGCTGCCGGATAATTGCTCTCGACCAAACAAATATACCTGATTTTAAGGTTCCGTTAACGTTGTTGGAGATGCTTGTGCAGCACTTGTACATGGTGTCGAGCTATCTTTTTACTGCTTTCCAAATCAAGTTGACTTGTTACTTCGAGCTGGTCTGTAAAGAGCCAACCTAACGACTCTCCTTCCACCCCTTACACGTGCACCGTCAGCACGTATTTGAAAGTATATCTACAAACTACCGCAATACAACGGCACTACGGAAGTTAAAATGAACGGAGAGAAGCTTTTAGCGATGCAGCTGTGAGCCTTATGGGGATTGTAATGCTGAGCGAAGGGACAAAAGCGCTTTCAGATGGCATAGGGACTCATCCGGAGGCATTGTTCCTAAAAGTCCACGCACCAACGCTTGCCCTGGAGAATTCCTCAGAGACCGGACGAATAGACCTAATGATCGTTTATTGCATTCCGTCTTTTTTTCTCCCCCAAATCCCGCAAATGTTTTAAATTATTCCTGTCCACGAATCTGGAAGCAACAGTGAACCCTCTAACGTCAGACTCATTTCCTTAACTTCAGCAGTTTGTAAACTTCTTGAACACATCATGACCAAGCATATAACCACATTTCTGCAACAAGAACACATTTTTGACTCCACACTGCCATGGGTTTCAAAGAGGTCTTCCAGCAGTTACTGAGGTCTTGGAACTAATTTATGAGCTATATTTGTGCATCAACAATCAAAAACAAATATGGCTTTTTTTTTTACTTCTCAAAGGCATTCGACCTCGTTTCACATAGAAAACTTATTAAGAAATTAGAATGAACACTTCCCAACACTCTCGTCGTTAACTGAATCAACGACTACTTGTCATATCGGCTCCATTATGTTGAGATTAACAATCAGTGCACCACAATCGAACGAGTAGCATCAGGAGTGCCTCAGGGCAGAGTCCTGGCTTCAGCTTTATGTATAATTTTTATTAATGAGCTACCCTCTTACGTCAATGTCAATATTAAACTTCTTGTAGATGTATGCATCTTACCATAATATTAAAACTCCTGCCGACCATATTGCCCGAAACCGCGCTAAAGAATCCGTATCCAAGTGATGTGTTGACTGGAAAATGAACTATAGATTAATAAGTCTGCTCTTCTTACAATAACAAGAGAAAAAAAGTCAGTCTTCATATTCCTATGCCGTTAATAATACCCTTCTAAAGCGAGTTACCCGTTATAAACACCTCGGCGTATAATATCATGTGATATTAGATGCGAGTAGCGTATGTCACATCAGCCGTATCAAAACGATTCCTTTGCCTAAGAAAACACCTGCGTCAAGCCCCGCCTTCGACAAAACAACTTGCAACTTTTTTGCAAACAACTTTTTTTATCTATTCTAGAATATGCGACCTTCGTATGGCTTCCCTACATGAAATATCTCATAACTAAATTAAAAGCCCTCCAAAGAAAGACAGTCAGCTTTATTTTTAACAGATACATGTATACTAACTCACCAACCAACAACTAAACGACGTTAGCATTCTCACTCCGGAAAATAGAGCCAAACTTGTGCGACCAAAGCTTCTTTATCGATTGCTGCATAGCCAAGCTAATCTTGATAAAACTGAGTACATCATGGCTTCAGAGGCGAGACCGACTAAGCACAAACACACAGAAGCACTGAAAGAATAATCATTCCGCACCGACTGCTTCAAGTATTTCTTTTTCCCCGTTGCAGTAAAATTGTGGAATAACATTGATCATTTCATTACTAGTAGTACATCACTCGATACTTTCGCAAACCTAGTAGAAAGTCACCTCCTGTCGTTATCACATATTTCAAATGTCAGCCTAACTAAATAGCTTCATGTTTAATGCTGTATTCTTCTGTCATATCATTTGTTTCTGCGTGATGCTATTTGGGTCATGCCTAACTTATCAGCGTGACAATTTTGTCAGGCGCCGGTAATCTTCTGTGTATAACTGTGTAATAAAGCGTGGCATTGTATTCCAGTTATAATTAGTTCAACATTAAGTTCCTTTTAAGAGTGCACATTCTGAATCTGGCATTTTTAGCCGTATAGTTATTTTCACACTAATATGATTTGTACCAAAAGCATTTCCATTTAAACTCCCCAGTGAATTCAGAGTACAAACATGTAAATAAAAAAAATTAATAAATAAATGCATAGTCTCGCTAAACAGAGAACATCCAGCTGCACCGGTTAGCAGAAAAATTCCTTCCTCGAGGTGGGACGGAGAGTATCCGGGATAGTTCCTCCTCACGACTGAAACGCCGCACTAGTCTTCCACACGCACTCGTACATATTCCAAACCAACAGCGTTCGAATCCGTGGAAAGCGTCACATGCATTCATACCAAACAGCTCGGGATCCGTGGGAACAAGCTTCATCGCATCCCCCGCTCCTCTTAGATAACAGTCTACCGCGCGCACACCGCAGTTGATCTCAGGCCCTGCCGTCGAGATCGATTGCTGATCGTTCTTGCCATGGCGCGGGAAGCCCGAGGTCGCCTTACCGACAGCGCAAGTTTCGCCGAAGACCGAGGATTTCATTACCCAGGAATACGAGCGATCCGGGGTTCGTGGGAAGAGAAAAGCAGTGCGCGCATCGCACCGTCAACTTTCAGATCAAACATCGCCAGGGAACTGTCGGCGAGCTGGCTCTGATGCGGTGACGTGGAACGCCGCGTTAAAGAGCGTAACAGGCATCATTTGGTGTTTAAAACAGGAACAGATTTTGCCAGCAAACCGACACTCTTATTTTCCTTTTTGAATTTTAATATATCGATGCGGTGTGTAAACAAAACAACAAAAAAAAAAACGAAGGGAGGGAGAAGTGGGAGTTGGATTCAG
The DNA here is from genome assembly GCF_055883805.1 of Amblyomma maculatum. NCBI lineage: Eukaryota > Metazoa > Arthropoda > Arachnida > Ixodida > Ixodidae > Amblyomma > Amblyomma maculatum. Next base: position 422,923,476 of record NC_139344.1, read on the forward strand.
CTCTCAGAAACTTTCGAGGTATTCTCCCCCCCCCCCCCTCCTGTTTCTGATGATTTGTAGCGACTGCGAACAAACAGCCTGACTATACTAACTGAAATCCTGAAAAACTGGAATTGAAGGCACATTCAATTAGGGTCAAGCTATAGAGGAAAAGCCCTGATGATCTTAGAGCTTCCTACTAAGGGCGGATAGGATCAGGTGGTCGCACAGAAAATAAACAATTTCGCTTTCATGATAAAAGGGGTGATTTTGACTTCAGTATAAGGTAGAAGGCAATGATGTTGTCTCGGACCGTTGTCTCAGCAGCCAAGTGGCGAATAGAATGCCAGCAATCATATGGCTGGTAAGCTTTAACCTATACTGCCAAGTTCCTCTCAAGCAAGAAAAGCGCAAGCTATACAGGAGCGAGAAAGGGAACACGAGACACGTACTAGAACGCTGTACTTAAATGCGTGTCTCGTCTTCCCTTTTTCGTCCTTGTCTAGAATGCGCTACTCTGCCTTGTGATGAAACAAAATGTTTAATTTGTCTTTAGGTCAGCAGCGCTGCTAAACACAAAAAACAAACAGCAATACTTCTGGCGCCATGCAGAAAGCTAACAGAGCGCTAAAACACAGAAATATACCTTCAGTAGGAAGGGCTGGAGGTCAGTTTAAATTATGAGATTAAGAAGTGATCTTGCTTGCATAAACCAGTTGGACATTTGTAGCTGTTCAATCGATTGACGAGCCTACAGAGAGCGATGTTAAGGTCGCCTAATCAATTTAGTATTCCCAGACGCCAGATTAGGGTGCCTCACCTTTTGGAACAATTGTCCTCTCTGCGTTTACACTTGAAAATGGCTAAATATCTTTTTTTCCTTGTTGCGACACTATACCACCTACAAAAGGTAACTGACCTCAGGATTATTCCTTATTCATAGAAGAGCACAATAGAAATGCTAGCTCTATGTATTCATTCTTTACTAACGTCAATGGCATGGTTATTTTATGGACGGTTATCAGTTAGTGGAGATACCCCTCTATCTTTCATTCAAACAAGTTTATTGTCCCATAGAATGGGCGTTTTCTGTCCATCTGTAAGTATGATGGAAAGCCCGCATCGCTGAAATTCCGGCGTTTGCTGGTGACTCAGGTAGAAATGTTTGCCGTGTGTACGCGTCGTGACTCAACGCTGGTTTTGTGGCCTCCGCTGTAGTTGCACCGACTCATGACGAAGAAAATCACTATGTCAACAAGTAATCAGATCTCAGGCCTTTAATTGTAAGCGCGCAACCTGTCAAAACGTGCAAACAGAAAGACACAATTACCGAAGGTGTCATAAAACGCGGAAGCGTCATCTTTTCGAATAATTTGAAACGCTATTTTGTCATAACATCCTGTCAAATGACGTCATCGTGCTTGTGGACAATGTTTCCCATATATGTGCCGCAGCCCTCCGCGTAACATTACATCTCAACAGTACTCGAGGCCAGTCTCAAACAAGTAAAACGAATTGCTGGACTATCTGGGGCATTACTCGTGAAAGTAAAGATTCACAGCGCTAACAAATAGACACTCATAAAAAGACACACAGGGCAGGCACTGACTCCAACTTCTTTTTGGGACCAACACCAAATTGAAACTTCGTCATCAAAAAAACAAATGCTCCCACACCGTCGCCAACATGTATATGCAAGCGGAGAAAGTCGTCTTTTGAATTTTGTTTAGATAGGGAAGGCCTAAACTGGCATACATATGCTGGCGACGGTGTGGGAGCATTTGTTTTTCTGATGTTGTTGTTTTTTTTTTTTTTTTTGAAGTTTCAATTTAATGTTTCGAAAAAGAAGTTGGAGTCAGTGCCTGCCCTGTGTGTCGTATTATGAGTATTTGTTAGCGCCGTGAACAATCTATACTTTTATGAGTCTCAAACAATTTCCTTGCCCGTATGGTGAAACCGTGACTGAATAGGTTTAAGGAGACTATTCCGACTCCGCGTTGTCCAAGCGACTACACGAAGTAGCAATGGGCCAAACTCACATCCAAAGCGGCCCCTTTGGACGGCCCCGTAACAGTAAGTTTCTTCAGCCAAGTGTTACAACGCGGCTTTTCTTCGGCTGCTTGACGGGGCGAGGGGGTGCAGAGGGATGACACTACATAACCAAAGGGCCAGATTTAAACGGTTAGGAGCATGCTTGTTCCGCCTTCGTCTTTTCGCGCTGGATAACAAGCACCAACTTGCCCAGCGTTCTGTTATTCTAAGCATGCTACAACCTGCCGAGCAGGCGAGCCTCGCGGACGGAGCCTCACAGGGACAGAAGCAGAGTACGCGCGTCGGCCCCTGGCCGTGGCGCCGTTTACTCAACCAGCGGAGCAATTCTGCTGCCTCCACATTATTTGCGTGTCGCTTTCGAAGGCAGCAGGTGCTCGAAGGAGAGCGAGAACGTTCTGGTCGCAAATCCCGTTGCGAAACCGCATTCGTCGCCAGCGCTCGCATGCCAGAGACAGGTCAGCTGGGCCGAAGCTATGACGTCAGAGGCGCGGCGTGCGCCCCAGCCGACCTTGGCCCTTCCGGGAAAGAGTGTGGGCGCACGGGATGGTTCGTGTATGAGCCACGGAAGGCGAACCACTCATACCGGGCTACTCAACATGTGCGCATATGCGGAAGCTCCGAAGGTGCTCCTCTAGGCCAGTAAAGCAGTTCGCACCCCTCAGAAGGAAAGCCCTATGACGGCTCCTTCTTCGAAGTTCGCGATCTTCATCGGTGCGCCAGATGAGGCATGCATGGCGAAATAAGAATAATTAATACCCGCATTCCCAAGCACAGCTGAAAACATACATCACTACAGATATCGAAGTTACTTTCATTCAAAATCGAATTAAAAATCTCATTGCGAGGCTTGGAGTGCGGTATTTAATAATCAACGCTACTTTGCAATGAGAGCATTTGTTACTGTTAAAAAGTTTCTTTATAAGGTTAGGCTTTACCTAACCTTAAAACCTAAAATCTAAACCTACCGTCTTAATTTGTAAGCGCCCAAGACGGAGGTGTGCGTAGGGGCGACAGGGACGTTAAATTACAATTTTGGAAAAGTGGAACGTGATAAGTACGAATTCATTTTAGGCGCTGTGTGTAAGCAAGCCGCTCAGCGGCTGCAACTATGGTGGGCGCCAACTCTCTTGGCTTGAGGTATAGAGAGAAATGGAGCTAATTTCGTGATGTGGTGAGCTAGGCGGTATCCAGCCAAAGCTGTTAATTGAAAGCACTCGGATTGCCTTCGCAAATATATCCAGAACTTAGGTGCAGGAGCTGTCGCCCCAGACAACCTAAAAATCCTTAACACCCTTCAAAGTCGGAATAGTGCCTGATAATCAACAACCTAACCTTGGGTACGAAGTCTCGTAACGACGGTCTGTGACCTAATTCGGCATATTTACACTGTCATTACTCGTACGAAGTGCTAACCCAGTGTGGCGCCGAATACAATACAACTTCGTAAAAATACATTTACAAGGACGCGCCGTTCTTGTACAGGCACTCCCCTATTGCCTTAGTACCACTGCAGTCAAACCGCATAGCAGTCATGCCTTACCGCATCTTTAACATACGATCGGCTCGCTTCACTTCACAAGAGCGGTAACGGAGTAGTAATTACATCTAAACAGGGACAGATCAACGATACTTGTAATGTAGGTGCCGATACAGTTGTGCCATACGCGTAGTTGCGTGCCGCATGTGGTAGAGAGGAAGCCAAAATTGAGGATACGAGAATAATTTGAAGTTCTGATGCGCAATACAATGGGAAGCCACGTAACGAACATTGGAATGCGCCTCCATGCAATCGGTATAGCACAAAGTACATTGTCCACCGCGACAGATGGCTGCAACGCACTTCAATCGCGCATCTCACAACGTTTACGCGACCTTCGCAGCCGACAGAACACGTGCCCTGAATGCCAGCGGCCAGACTTGTCTGCGCATTCACACGACCGGAAAAGTGAGGCTTGCATGTCCGGTCGGGTCGACCTTGCCACCCGCAGCTTCTTCAACGCCGGCGCTTTCAGCCTCGAGCGCTGTGACGTCACCTGGAAGCGCCGGCACTCGCGTGGCCCGCAGCGATGACGGTGACGCAACAGCGGCCTCGATCTTGGCTGCGCCTGCTGAGCTGCCAACACCTGCGTGGGGCATCGCGGTCCAAGTTGTGACTCCAACTTTACAGAAGTCATTCACACCGTGAAAATGAACCCGTAAAGTTATTTCCACTTCTTTTCACTCGACCTCGCCTGTTTTCGTACAGTTGCCTCTGCTCGAAAAGGATGGCCAACCGGAAGCCACTGAGAGCAAGGCATTGCATACGGTTCCGGTCTTTGCTGCCAGGTATTTGGAAAAATATTTTGTGATGGAAACCTCATCATGGGAGCTTATTTTGCCACTCAAGCTTTATTTGTCGTTAATTCAAAAGTTCGTCACGCTCTCTTGAGAGTAATTAATACGGTGAAGTCGTTTCATCCGGACACTCCGCGCCCATGCAACATTTCCAAGGAACGCATTTTCTGTGCTTTATTCCTGCGTGCAAGCTGGGGCCGAATTACGGACTCCGCTCACAAGTTTGTGAGCGTGACGTCAAAATTACGAAGCTGTGACGCAGCCTTGAGACGTCAATCGTGACGAGTATGCGAAATTGTCCAATTACCAGCGACTTTTAGCATGGCTCCGCCCCGGTAGTCCCGAATCCTCGGCAAACGTTGATGCCACAGTGTGGCACGAAACTGAGCAGGGACCGTCTCCTAACTTTTTCTAACACGACGCAACTGATACGCAATAAATAAAACAAACAAAGATTTATTTTGGCAAGATGCTATTTTTAGTATTGATTAACATTGAGCTCAAGTTGAAGCGTTCTTAGTTTTGTAGTTATACTTGCTATTAGGTAACTTCTGTTGCCGCGAGGGTGCGCCGGCGGCGTCATGGCGGCCTGCAAGCAAACAGCTGATTGTCCGAGAAGGTGCTGCTTTTTTAAGCGGCGTCTGAAATCGAAGTACCGTGCGGGTGCGGTGAGCATGCTGAAAATCTAATAGAATGCAGTCGAAGTTCAGAGCCTGCAGCGATAAAATTTCATAGAGCGTTTGACACAGAAATGGACAAAGAAAACTTGCGGAAGTGTTTTCGGTCGGCGCCTACTAGTATCGATGTGAAAAGTGCTGAAAGTTGAAAGTGCAAGCTGTGTGGTTCTATTTGTTTCTCTTTAGGAAATGCAAGGCGACTGTGAAGCATGTAGTGTAGGCCAAAATGAAGCTCCGTGGTTGCATGATCATCTGTTTGTATGTAGCTGGATAGTTTAGGAAAGAACATGATCATGGGAATGCTCCCACACCTGCCGGGACTGAACCTGAAGCCTTCATTCACTGCCGTGCCACCGTGACAGGTCTTTCGATGTAGTGTTCATTGTAGTGTGCTCTGTATTTTTTTTTCTTTGTTCTCCATGACTGGGTTACTTTGCTTTTGAGCGATACCGTCTGCCCACACACCATTTGCTTTGTTTGTATACCTATGGGATTTTCTACTTACGAGCACTAAAACTCGCAATATTATCCATTCAATTTGTCAGATTTACACTGTTTAGCATTAAGCAAATGCGTTCTATGCATCCTAACAGTATATGCAGGCCTGTAGTCCTGAAAGGCTCACTAATCGAGACTGCCCTATGCAAACAGTGTACATAGCACTACTTGTGTCATGTTTGTGCACTGCTAAGTGCCATACTTTGCTTCCTGCTTCTGAAATGTGCCAAACCTATGACAACTACTATGCAAGCCTGTAATCATTAAGCAACTAATCTTTTGTGTTTTGCCTCTGTGTCGCAGTTTTATGCACAATACTTTCATTTCTTGCTTCTGAAGATCAGACCTGCGATGAGTACTGTGCCAGCTTACAGGCTCTAAAAATTATTCTTGTGTGTCCTCTCTGTGTAGCACAATTGTGCAGCACGTCAAATAAATGCCGATGCTATTGCAGGAAGTTGGTTTCGCTGCTGCATATTCAAGCGTGTGAAATGCTGCAGGAAAATAAAGGTGCACAGTGGATACACGTGCTTCTAAAAAAACTTCTGTGAGGCCTTCCCATTCCGATAGGCATCACAATTGCTGCCTCGTTGTGAAACACTTTAATTATGTACTCAAACACATGCACACACACACAAACACCAACATACACGGTTGTAAGCAACAGTGAAGGGGGGTGTACGAAGACAAATTTGACTTGACAGATGAGGTGTTTTAACGCATGGTTCGAGAAGATGCATCTTTATCACAACAGGTTTCTGGCACAGACATGAAACGAGAAGACGCTGCACTTGGCTGCCTGTGATGAGTTGGTCAGCTATGTGTGGTATATCACGGCCGATTGCTGTGCTGTGATTGACGCCAAAGCGGTTGCCGCACCATGGGCAGCTGTGCCAGCCTCTGGTGGTAGGTTCTGTGGAACAGGCTCACAACATGATTCTGTATGGCTTTTCACTAGAGGTATGCATGGCAATAGGGATCCCACTTCCAAGTAGCCAGTGGTGGTGGTGGTGGTGGTTACTATGATGAGGGGGGATGGGGTACTGGGCACGACGTATCCCTTTCTTGTCCAAGCCAGCAGCACCCTCCTCGTCTGCAGGCAGGCAGGAAGACATCCAACGAAGTTATGCAACAAGGCACATGCTACACGCTCTGGCTGGTAGAGGAACGTCTAGTATTTTTGCAAGCACTGGAAGCGGGTCTTCAGCACGTCGATGCAGTTATCCACCATTAACCTTGTGAAGGTGTATGCCTTGTTCTATAACCGTTATGGAGAGTCCGGACCGGGATTCCATGGCACTGGCAGCCATGTCTCCAACAGGTGCCCCTCTCACCAGCATAACCGGAAATGGCACGCTGTTAAGCGCATTCTTCGTCACGTCGTTGTCGACCTCAACAGCCTCATAAACTAACAGCCTTACTGACACAATGGAAGAGTCGCATCAAGTAGCTCATTGCCAGGTTTTGCTGACGATGACATTCATGGGCGTGCAGACAATGAATCATTGAACGTTTCAGCAACACTGCTGTAAGGACAGCCTTGCACTTCATATCGGTATAAATGATGCCCCATTCCTACTCAATACAGGCATCAAACACACACATCCCCATCTTCGTTTCTTACGTAGGCATTTCAACAATGTGTCGTGACGCTGGGGCTAAGTCGACCCGGCCTTCACTTGGTAGCGTGCAGAGACTCGGGGTTGATGAAGGATTGAATCTTCGAAGTTGGTAAAATATATACAAGCAGGTTTAATGGCACTTTGAGAAAACTTATTTACAAGATTATTTACATGAAGAAGAAGGGTATATTAACAAAATGGCAAGCGTGAAGAGTTCATAGCGAGAAGCGACTGGATAAGCCGTTTACCCAGGGCTCAGAGCGTCTTTTCGTGCTCTGCAATGTCCTTAAAACCCCCTATGTCCAGCCCCCCTCTGAAGATGCTGACCAACCAGTTCCAGGGCAGATATCGGCATCCAATCGAACACATCACTGCACTGATGGTCTGAGGCACTGACTGGTCCGGCATTGATTCGTTGGGCGGGATCACTAGTTGGCGGGAAAAGCTTGGGAACGGCGAGGAGAGGAGGTACATTTCTATTCTTCAGCAAAGAAACGATAGGCTGGTTCCGGCAAGTGGATTTCCTTCTCAGAACCCAAGAGCACGTGCGCGCCACATACTGATCCCAGCATTGTCCCTTTTCGACAATTGCAAATCTTTCCTGCATTCCCGGGAAATCATTTAATGGCCGTATGCGTCATGCTCCTTTCTTGTCCTGCAAGTCAGCGGACATGTCACTCTGTCGTCTCCTTTGGACAGTAGGCATTCCTCACTGGACGATAGGGCTTCTCGACGGGAAGGGTGAACAATTGAACCAAAGCACTTCCGGCTATTTCCCGCAGGGGGACATTTCTTTGTGTTTTTCTAGACGTTCTCTTGACAGGGTCAATTTGGCATTTGCAGGGTGTCCACAAAGCAAAACAGGCTTACACAAAAGGATTCCTGGAAACAGGCTCACTTAGCGCCCTTGTACCAACAGCACATATACACAGCACTTATCCATGCCCACAGGCGAACAATAGAGCGCGCAAGTGCGGATGATGCACGGTCGTAACAAATGTACTAGTGTCTTATGTTCCAGCTTTTATAAAAGCCCAAGAATGGTAATACATGTGAGGCATGTGGAGCCTACCGTAAATTATCTTGCAAACAACAGCGCGGCTCAGTGTCGTGAATTCGACGACTCGCAGCAGGCCGGCCTCGACGACCTGTGTCATGCCTGTGTGCAGCCGAGAGTGTCGCCAGAAGAAAGCATCATGCCAAGATCCCACGTAGGGAGGTTCATGGCCAAAATCATGTTGGCATCTCATATCTGAAACAGGGACCTCACAAGGCTACTCGTAGACGACCGATGTGCCGTCGACAAACCCGACGACGCCGGGTATGCTGCCGTGACGAAGGAAGCCTTTCTTCTCCGCCGCCCTAGCTGCACGCCGCCGCAAACGCTTTCGAACTGTCGGCTGCGCGAAGCCGATGTTCGCCTCGTTGCCAGTAGCGGCTTGGAAGCCACTAGCAGTTCGGAAAAAGCGCAGTGCACACATTATCTGCCGCCGCACACACAGCGCACTCGGCCGCACACACCTATCTCAGTTCATCGCGTCGCACAGTCACTGTACTATATCCTTCTCGAGTAGCAACAAGCGTCGAAACATCTCGCCGGGCACGTCAAACAGTCTTCGTACACCGTCCTTCGCCGATGATCGCGTCGGGGCGCCGCCGCTACCGCCTCATAAGAACGCCGGCCGCCGCATAGATCGCCACCATTTTCCCTTTGTGAGCGCTCACAAACAAGTTGTGAGCGGCTCGCGTCGCCCACAAATCCCGCTCATAATTGGCCCGCAGCCAACGTCATCACTTAAAGTGTGTTCATGACGTAAACAGCAGACGTCGATGATGTAAAGGACGGCCACTCCCGCCGTGTTGCCGCTGGCCAATAGGAAGAGTGTGAGTGTGATTGTGAGTGTGAGCCGTCTGTAATACGGCCCCTGCTGCATGTACTGCGTACAAGGTTGCTAAGCGTAATGTTGCGTGCTTCACTGGATAGTATGCCGTAAACATGCCATCTGTTTTTTTTCCTTCCCTCAGTGTAAAGCCGCAAAGCCCCTCATAGTGCAAAAAACATAATTACTTATTCTACTAATCAATTAAGCAAGATAACTAATTAGTTTAAGAAAAGCGGCAAAACTATCATCTGTATTGTGAGTCCCGGCGTTTTCTGGAGACGGGAGGTATGGCCAGAGCTCACCACCCTCGTAACTGACTCGGTAGACAGGTGTATTCAGCTGGACATCGATTAAACCCTGGCTGTCTTCATTGGGGACATAGTTTAACTGACCGCTAGCGTAGTATATTTATAGTGAAATCTTACACGAGCAAAGCTCCAAAAGCCTAGCGGAGTATGGATCCTGACTTTCGCTTTTTTGGTCTGGCATAGAAACAGCTTGTCTTAAAGTCACTGAACCAAAGTGTAGTCTCATGCACCATGTCCACCCATATGAGCCAACGTAGTGACCGCTATTTACCATGGTGGACATGATCTTTTTCACCTTGACCCCGACCTTTTTGATTTCCACCTTTGTATATATGCTCTGACGTCAAGTTGCGAGCGCCGAAGTAAAAACAAACTAAGTGGGGGTTTAGCTCGATAATTCTGTTTAATCAAGTTGAAACATGCCACCTTTTCAAGAATTTATTTATTTTTTATAATTTCCTTTGGTGCTCTCTTTTCGATCGCTGGTCTCGGAGATGTAAACCACTGGGGTTGACGTCACACTGGTCGTTATTTGAAAACACCTATGATGATGAACTTTTTTTGTTTACTGGCGCTGCTGTCTCGAGTCTGCAGCATTTTAGGAGCGATTACAAGCACCAGAAAAATAACATCGCCCTACACAACTAACAAGGCTGGGCAAGATACTTAAAGTATTTTCGATACCGATACAAGATACAGAACCTAATTCGATTTTCAATACAGATAGTCAATAATGTATCGTTAATATTTCGATACATCACTGAAATACCGAATTTAACGAAAGTGGTGTTACGAATCGCGAAATTTACACCCCTGAAATCCCAATGTAATAAGGGTAGAATATAGTTAGGGAGGCTACGAAATTCTGTCGTGCTTTCTGTAGCCTTCAGTGCAGTCTTATAGCAGTTTTCTGAAAGTGCTTAAATGAATTTGACAGCACGGAATTATTGAAGCTCCGCTTGAATATATTATTATAATTTCGCATTGGATTGAAGCCACAGCTGCAATGAAGCTATCGCTTCCACAAGCAGCCTAGCGAAAAATTTCTTTAAATTTTCGTGCTTTATACGAACCGACCTAGGACAACTTGGCTAAATAAAATTAAATCTAAAAATTTTTGTTCCGCTTCATTTCATGCTTTACTTATCCGGTGCCCCTTGTGTTTTCTCTGTGCTTTAAAAGGTACAGCCTGCGTCCGCTTGGTTAACTGAGCAGTCATTTCACCATTATTGCGGTAACAGACTTTTATTCTGAGAAGCTAGAAGAAAAACAACCAAATAAAATGGTGTGAATGTTTTACTATTATTATTATTATTTTAGAAAGAGCCCCGGGCCGCGTTGTGGGTCGGGCTAAAAGCGAGACAAATGAGAAAAGTCGCTTCTACATAACCAGACGGGACCGCCGCAGTGTTCTACTTGATGAAGGTGCGCAAGAGTGCGTAAGATTGCGTAAGCGGGTAAAAGTGAAACATAGCCGTGTTTACACGAGGATAATAGAGGTGGTTAAGAAACTCAAATTTCACTAGCGTCGCTTGAGAAGTACGGCTGGTTGCTGATAAAAGATAAAACTGCAGTTTTTTTCTTTTTTTTAACAGAGAGTGGCTAATGGTCACGCCAAAAAATTTGATATTTAGAAAATTTTTAACAATTTTTGCTTTCCGATACAATTAAATATGTCTTCACAAGTCTTATTCAAATTTGGATGAAATGTTTAAAGCGAAAAATTGTATTAATAACGCAAAATTTGTAATTGATTGCTATTTAATCTTATGTGCAGGAAAAGTGTATTTATATAGTTTCAAGCCGTGTATTTCACATTGTTTTTACAGGCAAAACTTTAGTAGAAGACCGGAAACCTAATCGAGGCGGGCGATTTGCTTGGCTCTGGACCTCCAGAAAATGCTTTCGCAGGTCCACCTAACTGATGCCCTGTATTTTTTGTTTCTGTCACAAGCTGCCTCACCTATTATACAGCGGAAGTTTCGGGACCTTCTACCTCAGAGTTAGAGCGAAACTCACGGAACCTCGCTGCTCCTCTGAGCAGGATTTGTCAAGCCGATGGGGTAGCGACCGCGCGTCCTTGACGCGAGCGCTGAGTAGACAGCCGAGGGCATAAAAACGCATACAGCAGCATGCCCGCGCCAGTGCGCTCTGGGAAGATTCTGACTTCCGGACCACTCTCGCGGCCGCTCCGGGAAAGCGTATTGTGTTTCCTCGGGCCCGCGATCGACGCATCGCTCTCCTCACCTGTACGACCGTCGCTACCGATCAACTCAGCCTTTGACGCCTCAACTAACAAGGAAGCCATGAGAATTCCTTTTGCCACAGACTGTTTAGTCGAACATTATTTTCGCTTTTATGAACCTTTACCTTACTTAGTAATATTGTACGCTGTGTTTTCTATATTACTTTTGCCCATACTTATTATATCTAGAATACTTGCTTTGTTATCTTTTCTGCTTCTTCTTCTTTATATCGCAGCGCTTTGTTTTTTGCGGGTTTTCCTCCTGTCATTCAACAAGTCATCGTTTGTCAATATCTTGTCATGCCGTTTTATTTTTTATCGTACTCTATCATGCAGTGTAATTAGGACTAGTGTTTATAAACATTCAATTGTTTGTAAAAGAAAGTGACCTTTTTTAAACTTATTCCTCTATCACGCACCGACACACGTATTTCACGGGTTGACCGGCCTAACTTTTAAATGTGTTCCCAAACCTCATAGAGGGACAACGGGTAACCTTAAAGGGGATCCCGCGCCTCTTTTGACCGTAAAGGCGGTGGTTTGTATCAGTTTCGTTATTTGTTTTAATAGCATTAGCTCTTACTACTTACAAGTGCCGGTTTTTCGTCCGTTTCCTCATCGCTCTCAGATTCAAGATGGCGGTCAAGTCATGCGGTCATAGTTTATTAATTGCCACGTGATCACTCATACAATGGAGTTCAACTGGTCCACCATGTGTGAGGTCATGATTCCCCAAAGCCATTGTGGCAAAGATTTTGAAATATACTTGTATGTATGTATGTATGTATGTATGTATGTATGTATGTATGTATGTATGTATGTATGTATGTATGTATGTATGTATGTATGTATGTATGTATGTATGTATGTATGTATGTATGTATGTATGTATGTATGTATGTATGTATGTATGTATGTATGTATGTATGTATGTATGTATGGCCGCAACCTCTTGATAAGCTCCACAAAACCCCGGCCCTCAGTCACCAGCGGCTGCGGAACAACTGACCACGGCGGCGGTCAAACCTGTGACGCAGCAGGGGCCCGGGGGTGCTAAGAAAGCCTGGCTCCGCTGGACAGGCCGCCATTGGAAACTGACCCTGGCAACGTTTAATGCTAGAATCCTAGCTAGTGAAGCTAGTTTAGCAGTGCTCTTACAGGAACTAGAAGGTACGAAATGGGATGTCATAGGGCTTAGTGAGGTTACGAGGCCGAATGAGGCATATACTGCACTGAAGGATGGGCATGTACTGTGTTATCGAGGTTTACCGGAGAGGCGAGAACTATAGCTTTCCTTGTCAATAGGTATATATCGAGTAATATCTATGAATTCTATAGTATTAATGAGAGGGTGGCAGGCATCGTAATTAGGCTTAATAAGCGGTATAAACTGAAGGTTGTACAAGCCTATGCACCTACATGTAGTTATGATGACCAGGCAGTTGAAAGCTTCTACGAAGATGTAGAATCGGCAATGCGAAAAGTAAAGACGCAGTATACTGTACTAATGGCCGACTTCAATGCCAAGGTAGGGAAAAAGCAGGCAGGAGACAAGGCAGTAGGTGACTATGGCATTGGTTCTAGGAATAGCAGGGGGGAGTTACTAGTTGAGTTTGCAGAGCGCAATAACTTACGAATCATGAATACCTTCTTCAGCAAACGGAAGAACCGGAAATGGACATGGAAAAGTCCGAACGGGGAGACTAAAAAGGAAATCGACTTCATAATGTGTTCAACCCCCGCCATTGTGCAAGGTGTAGAGGTAATTGGGAAAGTGCGATGCAGTGACCACAGGTGGTGAGGTCCCGAATTAGCCTAGATCTGAAGAAGGAAAGCAACAGATTAGTAAGAAAGAAACCCATCAACGAATTAGCGATGAGGGGGAGGGCAGAAGAGTTCAGGATCTCGCTACAGAATAGGTATTCAGCTCTAACTGAGGATGGATGTGTGTGTTTCCTTCTTTTTTGTCCTTGTCGTCTTTGCGCTACGTTTCCTAAAATGCGTTTACATTAGGTAGCGAAGTACTGGATGTAGTAGGCGAATATGTCTACTTAGGACAGGTAGTAACCGCAGATCCGGATCATGAAAAGGAAATAACAAGAAGAATAAGATTGGGATGGAGCGCATTTGGCAAGCACTCGCAGATTATGTCTAGCAGCTTACCGGTATCGCTAAAGAGGAAAGTATACAACAGTTGCATCTTACCTATACTCACCTATGGCGCTGAAACGTGGAGGCTAACTAAGAGAGTTCTACAGGACAACCCAGAAGGCTATGGAACGAAAAATGGTAGGGGTAACATTAAGAGATAGGAAGCGTGCAGAGTGGGTTAGAGAAATAACTGAAGTTACCGAGATTCTAGTGGAAATTAAGAAGAAGAAATGGACACGGGCAGGACATGTAGTGCGAAGAGAGGATAACCGATGATCGCTTAGGGTAACAAACTGGATTCCAAGGGAAGGAAAGCGTAGCAGGGGGCGGCAGAAAGTTAGGTGGGCGGATGAGATTAAGAAGTTCGCAGGGATCAAGTGAATGCAGCTAGCACAGAACCGGGTTAAGTGGAGAAATATGGGAGAGGCCTTCGCCCTGCAGTGGGTATAGTCAGGATGATGATGATGATGATGATGATGATGGTGATGATGATGATGATGATGTATGTAAGTATGTATGTATGTATTTATGTATGTATGTATGTATGTATGTATGTATGTATGTATGCAATTACAAAGCGCTCTATTTTCTCACTAGCCAAATAATTTCTCAGAATAAGAGAAAGGAGAGGCACGAGCGAGCGGCAAAGAGCTCGTGGCTCTTCCAGTAAAAAACTCTTTTTGGCTCGCGACTCCCTTGTGGTCCTTTTTCACTTGGTTACACAGGCAGCGGCCCGAACGGCACATAAGAACTGCGCTCTGAAGTCATTTTATGTAAGTTTCAAACATCAGAGAAATCTATTGGACAGAATACCAGAGAGACGTGACAAAAAAAAAAAAAAAAGAAAAGAAGTTTGAAGCATATATCTAAAGATCGGTTAGATTATGACACCTTAAAATTCAGTGTCCGAAGGCACGCATCTTATCTGCACTTCAAGAACCAGAGGCGTTCCAAAGGCACAAATAAATGTTTGAATATAATGTTTTCATGAGATTTTGATCATTTTCATATATGAAAATTAGTTGGCAACCTTCCACATTCCTTCATGATATTAGCAATGCAGTCGAAACATATATCTCGTGCGACGTACTAAATTGTATATTTGCGCACAGTACACGGTGTCATATCTGAAAAACTACTGTAAGCCATGCCCTATCGCAAAAAAATTAGAAACATTCAAGACGCGACATTTGTGGAAAGACGTTTCCCATCCCGAAAAGGTCGCTGCCCGCAGCAGCATTCCATTGCCCTCGGCCCATTCCTGGCAACAAAGCGCCGTGCACTCCGCAAACGACACTGCGGGGGACACCCAGCGCCAGTGCTTAACAACGCCATAGGCGTCCCAAGGAGCGGGGACTGGGGCGGCGAATTCGCAGCGCGCGGCTAATGGGGCGTTCACACGGCACATAGGACTGGGTCGCCGCGAAGCAGCGCCTTGCATCGTGCGCACAACAGGGTCAATGTGCACGCTCTCTGGAAGCGAGCACGATCCCGTCTAGGGGCACGCGGGTCACTTCATTTCACACACTAACGCTCGAAAACCGTGGCGCTTCGTAGATTTTGCAAAGCGTGCCTTTCAGTTCCTTTCGGTGTTTTAGTTTGTGAAGCGGATTACTAAACTGTGAGCATCTGCCTGTCCGACTTAAACTTGTGGCCTTGAAACAGAAAGCAGTGTTGAACCACCAGAACGGGGCTCGTTACCGCAATGCGCAAAAAGCGCACACACACACACACACACACACACACACACACACACACACACACACACACACACACACACACACACACACACACACACACACACACACACACACACACACACACACACACACACACACACACACACACACACACAATTACAGGATTGAAGCGAGTTGTGTTTTAAGGTATCAGAAAATAAGGAACTCTACGTTATTTACCTCATATACAACCCGACATCCTCAACCACCTACCGCCGCTCACTGTTATTCGTCCTATCGACGGGAATAATTGATCACGGTTAGTATTACTGAAATCCTTAAAAACGTGGTCCTTTCTATACCGGCAGTACCATGATATTAGACGCGCTTATATCTACATTCTCCGTGTTCAGTTTGGTCTCAAACTTCAAGCGCTCGTCATCTTCGCCTTGCATGATTGTGTCTTCTGTCATGTTAATTATTCATTTCGCCCTTGTTTAAGTGCGAACACTTGCTAAAGCTTCGAGTCGGAGAATAAAAATGCGTTTGCCTCCAAGCTTTTTTCGACATTCGACGTGCAGCTGACTTATGGACTGCAGCCGTACCACTCTGATATACCTAACCTTACTAATCCCGCCCATTTATGCGGATTTCAAACTTGACGACAGGCTTTAGTGGCCGACGGCGATGAGTAATATCTCCCAAGTCTCCCGCTATTACTACTTGCTTTCTACCATACTTATGCGTGACCCTGGATAGGATCGCAGGTTTAGCATTTTTTTTTTTAATAATTTACGACCTGGTTTCCGTACAGGCAATTTCGTGAAGGGAAACGAGTTTTAATGAATTCCCCGTACTCCAATAACAGTGGCTTACTTTTGGATCGGTCTGTTGTGGCCAGCGCAGTAAATTTTATTATTTTTATTATCCTTCTTTAGTTTATCCTCAGGTATACAAATGCATTAGAGAGCTGGGCGGGTTATTTAGGAGAAAGAACAATAAATACCATACAGCGAAAATAGTTAAAACAAAAATCATATTCTTTCAGAATAAATAATGTTATCTAATGGTTCGTGAAAGTGTCGATTATATTCAATGACTGCAATATCCGGAGAAAGCAGTCCCATTCGACAGACGTTCAGTGAATATATTACTGAAAAAAAAAAAAAAGAGAAAGAAACAGAGCTTTGGCGTAGCATGTTGTGATTCCAACCTTGTGACGGTGGTTGATGTGACGGTAAATGTATGCTGGGTGTAATACGAACTCGTCGTGTCGCGTAAAGAGATATAACTTGTGGAATATAATTAAACGACCAGTCTTACAGCAAGATTGAAATTATGTAAGTTAAAGATTAGCTTTCATAGCTGTGTTCGGACAGACTGGTCACTGCATTGATCAAAGGTTGGGCGAGTGTAACCATAGTTTCAGGAATGCGAGCCGTCCTCTTTATGCAGTTCACTGCCCAAATATCAGCTAATGAGTCCCGCGTTTAAATGAATGCTCTGTAATGAAAATATGCCTTGAGAGTATACACGCTAATAGAAAAACTCCGCCGAATCAGTTCACACTTCATACCATCATCGAAAAAAAAAAAACTGGGTTCATAAATTTTCAATTTATTTTTGCTTTATGGCGTACCTTCTCACTATGAACACGGCTTAATTGCTTATGCTGTTATTTGGTCATGCTGGTATCGTGGGAGGCGCGCATAAATAGAGAGTGGCTTTCAACGAAATCAGTCATTTTAATGCACGCTCATTCGCGTATGTATTGCTTTTTTTTCGTGCCGAATTTTAACGCTCCCGAATGACATTACGGCGCCAAATAGCCCGATCAATCAAAAATGCAAAGGTTTGATACGCAAAAGGGTCAAAATGAGAAAATAGAATCCATAACGATTACATGTTTGGTACTGCGTATAACAAGGAACAGCTGTGCATGCACAATCTCGGCTCAGTCACTGTATAAGGCGGCGTGCATGCTGCTCTGGCATTCCCCCTTGTTTCCCGCCTTCAGCACATCCGAATTTCACGGAAGAAAGCACGCATTAATTGAAAATAACAAGGCAAGTCTGTGTTCTATAAAGGTTACGAAACGTCTTGAGACGGCCCTTACCTCAATTGGTAGCCAATACAGTGTGCTCTTCTTGTCCCACTTCATCCGGAAACGCCACATTTATTGCCTAGTTAGGACAATGAAATACGGAGGTCTCCCTGGTGACATTCATCCGTCCAACGACAGTGGCTGAGTGTTTTTAGCTGCGAAAAACAGTCTGAAAAGAATGCGGTCGCAGCGTCGCACCGGCGAAGCAGCGTAGAGCGGTATTTTCCATTGGCCGAATCGTCATTGTCTTCCCTTTGTTGGGAGAGGCGCATGCAGAGACGCGGTTCCGAAGTTCTTCCTCACGCCTTGGCTCGGCCGGAATTCAGCTGCTGATGGGGTGTCGGCAGAAACGGCAACGAAAAGCGGATCCCTGCGATCCTATTAATGTGCATTAGCCCGAGCTACATGGAAAGGAAATATGGAATTGCAGTGAACCTCTAGAAGTCTACTTGGATGCCGCAAAGTATTCCCACCATGTAGCTTAGTAGCTGTGTCAATGTTATCATCAGCGCACTATACCCACTGCAGGTCAGGCCTCTTCCATATTCCTCCAATCAGCCCGATCTTGTGCTAGCTGCATTCACTACCACTGCAGGTCAGGCCTCTCCCATATTCCTCCAATCGGTCCGATCTTGTGCTAGCAGCATTCGCTTGACCCCTGCGAACTTCTTAACCTCATCTGCCCACCTACCTTTCTGCCGCCTCCTGCTACGCTTTCCCTCCGTTGGAATCAAATTTGCTACCCTAAGCGGCCATCGTTTATCCTCTCTTTGCACTATATGACTTGGCCATGCCCATTTCTTCTTGATTTCAACTAGAATGTCATTAACTCGAGTTATTTCTCTGACCCACTCTACACGCTTCCTATCTCAAGGTACAGCTGCCATTTTTCATTCCACAGCTCCCTGCGTTGTCCTCAACTTAAGTAAAAACCTTCTCGTTAGCCTCCACCACGGCCGCTCGATGAAAGCGCACTAGGTGCGGCCTGCTACGTCGCCCGAAACCGGCGGGAGGCGCCTACTTCCAGTCGCCACCGCCGCGGCGCCACCGTTCAGGGACAGCCGCGCGCGGAGAGCTGCGCCTGGCTGCGCTTTGAGGGAGGCGTCGGCGTGGTAGAAGCGCTTTATTTTAAGGATATAAAAGCTCCGCTTCATACAATTTGGCAACAAGAATTAGTATATACTGTCATGTCTAGTACGACCATGTCAGCACTTAGCGCTTGCTCGGCAAGGATGTATACTGGAGTGTACCCCGAAAAACTTATAGTCACGGTGGTTTAAGGCCACTCGAATGGAGAGCTCGCATTAACGTGATGTTGCATCGGATCCAGTTGTTCGTCGCATTAAAAGTGACCCGGCTGTGAACAATTCGAAGCTATTCAGCTGCCATGGTAGCCTAATGCATAACCACTTAACTATATGTCGCGAATTCCGTGTGTCATTTTCATACCATTTACTCATTCCTGCATACAGCTTTTATACACAAATTGATGTCAACCTGTTCTAAGCTGCCAGCGCTATCCAATAAAAAAATGTCCTACTATGAGCAACCTCTGTGAAAATGCGACATGTAACCAACCTTTTTATCTCATTGTGATAAGTTTTACGGTGGAAATATTAGGATGTTTATTAGGTTAAATCTAGATGATAACCTGGGATCTTTTACTCAGTTGAAGACCTTAAACTTTGTACGCCAGAACGCTATCCGTCATGGCTTCCCGCATTTTGCATGACCGGACAAAGTAAGCGCGCTTGATAGAGCTCTCTGCCTCAAGGTGCTACGTATATGCGCCGAAAGTTTTTATTACAATTTTTATTGGCTGCTCGCAAACCCATACAATTTTGCTGGTTCGTAATTTTCAATGGAAGAACGCGCATCGAGTGTTGCTGTTGTGAAACTCTTAGCTGTGATCACAAGAATGCTCACGCGTCAGAGCACAACTGCAGCCGAGATTCAGCGAGCAGCCGAGTACGCTTATTTAATGGCCACACAAAAAAAGGGAGAAAATCACCAATCGCAGACGGAAAACTTTTCTTGAGAGAGGTTTATGCCATAGCCATACAGATCGCTCCACTGTTGAGTTATTTCCAGCCCAGCTCGCTATCTGTGGGTGCAGCAACTTAACGATATCTTGCATATAGCGCCTTAGCATGGGCACGATCATTGTTTTTTATAGGTTAGCTGCAGGTACTGTGTACAGTGAGAAAACAATAAATAAAGCAAAAGTTTACACAGCTTGCTACTTCACCGGACCTCTTCAGACTTCATCATCCTGTTAATGAAGGTGCTCGTAAGCTGACAAAGCTTGATTACTTCCTTTGGGGGGTACATCAAGCCTCCACTGTCCTTGGTTTTCAGTAACCTGTAACTGGCCCAGTTGACTATATTTCCTGCAACAGGCTCTTGCTCGACTGACATGTCGCCTCAAAATCATTACCAAATATTGCATAAATTAAGCAACAACCTGTTAGCGATAAGCAAAACTTGGGGTTCTTAAGTCTCTTTGTGGAGCCTCGTTAGAGTGCCCGCACTTTGCTACGTGCTTATACACCGTATCCCGTACTTGCTGCCTCTGTCGCATATCATTAGAATGCAGCCTTAAGCCACCGCATTATATGAAATAGAACCCTACACATAGCTATATAAAGCCCCTCTTTACCGAAGCCGTATGAACGTGCCCTATAAGAGTATAGTGTGCCTGACTTGGGATCTAAGGGTCCCGTTTTCAATAATTCCCATTTCACCCTTACATCTTATTGACTCTCTCTGGTTTGGCAGCTGGCAATGGGACCTGCTACATTGAACATGTCATGTGTTCTCATTGCGACAAAGGCGTCTGGCCGTATCACCAACTAAAGTGCCTTTTACCAGAGAGGTTTTTTTCCGACTGTGCACCGACAGAGCGGGCGCCGGATTTTCTGTGGAACGTGGCTTTTCATTTTATCGCATCGGCTCAAACAGTCTCAACAGTATAAACAAATGTTGTATGCACAGGCTCCTTTACTAGCAAGGCCACTCAGACTAGCGCGGCAAAATTTAGAACAAATTGCATGCTTATATAAAAAAAACCCTTCGTAGCTTTTTCTGATTTATCCTCGCAACATAACCTGCGAGAAAAGCTTCTGGTGCTACCTCATCGTGTTCATTTGCTTCACAACACATCGTTGAAAATCCTAGTTCACTGGCCAGCTCCCTGGTAACTAAATAGGTTAAACAACGTGGCAGGAACACAGGAAAAGAGGACGACACAACTAGCGCGGTTGGGCCGTCTTCTTCTCCTTTGTTCCCGTCACGTTGTTTGCACGGTTAACCTATAATTAATCACCAACAAGTTCAATCTGCTGTCCCTTGTAGCAAATTCAATGGCAGCTGATAGGGCATTATGCTTCAGCATCTGCACTTTTTAACCTCAGCGCCGCTTTCATTTCAGAGGAAGCGAGTGCATTTCTACTCCTCGCCGGTGTCTTTGCCTGGAGCGAGCTCAGCAGATAAAATTAGAGGGTCTCTTAGATATATCTTAAGCGCACGACGGCGAAAGCCTACCCTTCTCCTATCATTTGCCTCTCATCGTTTGCCACAGTTCGTCATTTCAAGTCGTAGTTTGATATATTGGTCGTTTCTCAGTCATGATGAGTCTGCCTGCGTAGTCATTGTAGCCCTATCACTCATAACTAAGCAGGTTACTCATTTAGAATCAGCAGTGGCCATTACATGTCCTTTCACATATTGGTAATTTCGTAGTCATTAACAGTAATGATGAGTCGCGCCTAGCTATTATAGTCATTACCACATATCGCTAAGCACTTTTACTCATTTCTAATCAATTGCGGTCATTACATGTCGTAATTTGATATACTGGTCCTTACAAATAATTTTAGTCATTATTAACCATTATTAGTCATTAGCATTAGTCATTACCTCTATCAATGTCTATAACTTTTATTGATTACCTATCACCATCAATCATTTTCATTCTTAATCTCCCTCCTTGCACGTCCGCTTTTGCGACTGGCACACCAGTGCACAGATGCGACGCACAGATAACAGGCACAGCTTCTGCGCATAGATTTTCGCTCCATGAGCCTAGAACGGCTTTCGCCTTAAAAAAACAAACGCATCCAGTCTTAACGTTAACGGGCTTGCACACGCGCACACAAAATTTTGCGTTTACCACGCAGACGCGAGGCGAACGCGCTTAGAACGGAAGCAAACCGCGCGCTCAGAGCCGGCGACCTCGGCGGCGACGTGTCCCCGAACAGTGGCGCCCTCAGCAGAAATAGCGGGCGCAACTGTAAACTCCCCAAGGACGCGCTTGCCCATTGACGGCGGCGCGACGCAGCAGGCCGCACCCAGTGCGCTTCCATCGAGCGGCCGTGCCTCCACATTTCAGCCCGATAGGTGAGTAAAGGTAAGATGCAACTGTTGTATACTTTCCTCTTGAGCGATACGGGTAAGCTGCTGGTCATAATCGGAGAGTTCTTGCCAAATGCGCTCCATCGCAATCTTATTCTCCTAGTTATTTCCATTTCATCGTTCGGATCTTTGGTTATTATACCTGTCATAAGTAGACATTGTCGCCTACCACTTCCAGTGCTTCGCTACTTATTGTGCACTGCTGTTCCTCCCTGAGGAGGTTGAGCATTACCTTAGTGATCTGCATATTGATTTTGAAGCCTACCTTTCTTCGATCATTCTTTGCGGTTCATCCCCTGAGTTACATAGCAGGGCAATGTCATCAGCGAATTGCAGATTACTGAGGTTCTTCCTGCGTCCTCCCCAAAAGAAAGTATGAGTTCTCTACGGGCGTTGATCCGCCTTTGCCTCACGCGCCTTCGCCGTGAACGCGGTTATTTGCTAGGCGACAACGACCGAGCAGAGGACCTCTTGTGAACAATCGTGTTTGGACTTTCGCGGCTCCCTCTTCTGTCACACCGCAGCGAAGATGGTGTCCGTTGCAAGATTCATGCAATGTTGTCGTCTCTGATGCGCGTCTCTGTTGTGTTGTGGCGTGCTTCTGGCCTCGACATAGATTCATGTCATGTTGTCTTTTATTCCCGCCTCTGTTGTGTGTGACTTGCTCCTGGTCTCTACATAGCCTCTCTGGAAACAGAACATCGCACCCAGTCAAAACATTCGCGGTCCTTCAGCCTTCCCTTATCTCGGCGCAGGCAATGCAGCGTTGGCGCTTAGCCGAAGCCGTGAAAGGCACGCGGTGAGCGAGACGAGATGGCCGTGTACGTGGCCGCAGAATCAACAGCTTACACACAATGCGATCCAAGTCACGTTTGGAGGAGCAAGGGAGCCGTGTACTCAAAACTTGATCTTCTTACAAAGAACGTAGCAGCCATTCCAGTCGCAAGTTAGAGCAGCGAAACAAACTTAAGCACTGCCGCATTCATGTTCCAGGAGCATCGCAAGTGCCTCAAGCCTTCATCCATACAAAATTTGTGGTTTTTGCATAATGGCTTAGAACGATATTTGTATGTGCTCTAGACATTCTATAAATTTGACTTTATCATCTTAAACGTGAGAATTCAACATTTCATGGTCTTTATAAACTACTCATCATATTATGTCTGTAGCGCCGCTTCAACTGTATCTGTACCAGGTATAGAGCTTAGCGCAGGACCGAGCTAGGCCGGTCTCGTGCCCGTTCAGTGTCGAGCCGGGCTGGGCTTGGGTCTGTAGCATAGGGCCCGGGCCGACCTCAGTCTCAAAATTTCGACCCGCGAGCACTCCTCTATACCGAGGACCGCGGCGGCGCGAGAAACCGGCTGGTCGTCACACATCACGCAATACTAACGAGCAGAACGTCTACGTTATCGCCAACCACAAAATATTTCTGATAAAACAGTGATATAGACGACCTGCCGAACTCACTCACACCTTTCCCTCGTCGGCACTAGCGCTTTTCTTTCTTTCTGCTCATACAGCCGAATGTTCCCTTTCTTGAAAGCCACATTCGACCATATTGTGTTCCCACTTCTAACATATTGTGGTCCTCTGCCGAGCTGCAGCAACTCACAGACTCGAAGGTGTGGGAGGCCGTGGTCTCCAGCTCTCACCCGGCCTCACAACTGAGGCTGGTTCAATGTGCGGAGAAGGTCGCCGTCAGACGCGGGCGGCCGGCCAATACCGCAACCCTGAGCCAGCCCACCTCTCATTTTTTTCTTTTTTTTTTTTTTTTACTGTAAGAGCCCCACCAATAAAAGTTAGAGAATGTGTCTTAAGAGAGTAAGAATAGCGAAAGCCCACCCTTCCTCTCCTATCATTTACCTATCGTTTGCCTCTTATCGGCATTCGCAATAGAGCTACATATAATTATAATTGGTTTACAAAAAAGTAAATGCGCAGTATCTGTCACACTTTCTCCGGCAAGTAGGTATGTTCGGACGGTACACCATCACCCCTGTCGCGTGGCGTTTCTTGACGCGCGTTCAAGTGTGGCATTGCAGATGGCAGCAACGCTAAAGAACTAATCTCGTGGAATCTCGCAGAACATGACAGGTCTCGCGACAAACCTCGAGCACAATTCTCGCGTGCGGAATTTCGTTCCATGAGCCTAAAAAGGTTTTCGCCTTAATAAAGCATTTCACTGCCACCAGCCCGCAAAGTGAGGGCTGAGCAGGGTTTCATTTGGCGGCATTCTGGAAGTTTTGCTCGAGCAGGAAAGCATTGCGTTTGTGAAGTTTGAGACATGAACGTTTCATAGCCCCAGTTTCAAACTAATACCGCAGTCGTGAGAAAAGGCGAAAGCCGTTAATAGCTCATGCTGTAGAGGACAAAGTGTGTCCCGCTTCTTCAGCGTTCTGATTGGCCGAGGCGGGATGCGTCCCTGCCATCTGCAACGGCACACTTGAACTCACACCAAGGAATGCCAAGCGACAGGAGCGACGGTACGTGTACCGTCCAAGCTCACACTTGCAGGAGAAAGTGTGATAAATACTGCGCCTTTCCTTTTCTGTAAATGAATTAAAATTACTGCAAAGAATGCTGACAAGAGGGTAACGATGGGAGACAAATTATAGGATAGGAAGGATAGGCTTTCGCCATTCTCCTCTTAAGAGACATTTAAGAGGCCCTCTAATTTTACTGCCGAGACTGGTTGACTTGCACTGACAAAACGTCTGAATGGGGACTGCAGTCAGTCAGGGCTGAGTGTGTCTATATTGGAAAGTTAATATATACGATTGATTTCGCATACTTTACATGATAGGAGGCACGAAGCATTAATGAACATTCAGAGATCTGCGAATGAGTGTGGGATAGAGATCTTCAGGCCAAAATGAGCATAATCATAATGATCAGTTTAAGTGCCGCTCATTTCGGGACCGTCCCTTCAATCTCCCTTATAGCATTCCACTTAACTGTAGCGCTCATTTATGTCAAGTAACTCAAATGTCTGTATTCGGCTGCAAGCCGTTTAAAGTTAACGAAGCTCTTCACGGCGGAAGCACGTATACTCTAACTAGCCTGCGTGTGAGAGAGCCACAAAGTAGGACACGTGCAGTATGTCTGTGCGTGCGTGTATGTGTGTATGTGTGTGTGCGCGTGCGTGCGTGTGTGTGTGTGTGTGTGTGTGTGTGTGCGTGCGTGTGTGTGTGCGTGTGTGTGTGTGTGTGTGTGCGCGTGTGCGTGCGTGCGTGTGTGTGTGTGCGTGTGTGTGTGTGTGTGTTTAGCAGCCTCCTCTTTCTGCTTCCCCTATCACCCTAACAAAGCACTCACCATGGTCCTGAGAGATGATTTCCTAAAGCCGAGCGACAGCAGTACAGTGACTTCTTCGCCCCAAGAAAAGGATGCATCACTCTCGGCCATACATACGCATAACTTTTTCCGGTGCAATCTGTGCTTCGGGTATAAAGAGTCTGTTCAACTGCCGAGATAACCTTGTCCGTGACCGGGAACAATGTCCGGGAAGCGTTCATCCACGACCAACGCTGCATCGAAGTCTTCGACTTGTAGAGGGCTTACGGTACCACGTGGAGGTTCGGTATCCTTTGGACCTTGGGCGCTCAAGAACCTACGTAGGTCTTGGTTACAGCGGGGTCTCATGTCTATGTCGGGTGGATTTTTTTTTTTTTTTAAAGGGGGGGTTTGGACGAGGGAGGAGGGTTCTCGCTATGCTTTCAGTTGTTCATGTGACGCAATTTAGGAGCCACCGTCTAAAATTTCAGAGGTTAACCGTGGCCTCCGCGCCTGCGGAGTAACGGCCCGTTTGGTCTCGGAGACCACCAGTTTAACCCTACTCGGGGCGCCATCAAATGGTGAATACTTAAACCTGGTTATAACTAACGACAGAAGCGCCTGCCGCGGTGGCTCAGTGGTTCAGACGCTCGGCTACTGGAGCCGAGTACCGGGTACTATGGGTGGTCATGATAAAATGGCTCCATCACTCTCTCTGTTGACTGGCGAACTTGAAAGACCCGTCGGGGAGATTCGCGCTTTTGTACCGAGAACCGCGGCGCAACGTTGACAGCACTACACTGTAACAACACGAAGAGAGAAACACAACATTAGCGCAAACTACAAGTTGTTGTTGTCCAAAAAACACGTGGCACATACCCATACAGGGTGATCGGCCAAGAATTGGGCAGCAGAAAAAGGGGTCTGAAGTATGCTTACACGTATAAAAAAAAAAAAAAAAAGAACTGTAGTACAAACAACGGAACCCGAACTTCCTCTTTCACACCAAAGCACAACTTCCGCCTTTACACACAAGCGCAT
Organism: Amblyomma maculatum; assembly: GCF_055883805.1. Lineage (NCBI taxonomy): Eukaryota > Metazoa > Arthropoda > Arachnida > Ixodida > Ixodidae > Amblyomma > Amblyomma maculatum. The sequence continues at coordinate 422,949,732 of NC_139344.1, forward strand.
CACACTCGCACACTTACTTGGGCGTAGAGGAGGAAGTTGTGCTTGCGAGGCCACGTAGTTATGACCGCACGAAACACGCCAATCAGAGCGACGGCACAATGAAGATCGGGCCAGATTGTTGGTCGATGCTGATAAGCGAATGAATGATTTCTCACTAAAAGCGAACTTATGCCTATCTCACTGTAGGAATAGGACCAGAGAAAGTCTAACGAGGGATTAGAACACTAAAGTAATGCAAACAAATACAGAACATGTAAACAAACAAGCCAAAAATGAAAAGAAACAATAGAGGCACAAAAATATAAAGAAAAAGCAAGTGAAAATGTCCACCGATAGTGAAGACGTCCATCGGTACCTCTAATTTGACCACACCAGGATATACGAACAAAATAAAAGGAAAAGCGAAAGATAAAGATAAAGACGGTTTGGTTTGGTTTGTGGGGTTTAACGTCCCAAAGCGACTCAGGCTATGAGAGACGCCGTAGTGGAGGACTCCGGAAATTTCGACCACCTGGGGTTCTTTAACGTGCACTGACATCGCACAGCACACGGGCGCCTGGCTTTTCGCCTCCATCGAAAAGCGGCCGCCGAGGCCGGGATTCGATCCCGCGTCCTTGGGAACAGTAGTCGAGCGCCCTAACCACTGCGCCACCCCGGCGGGGCGATAAAGATAAAGAGACGCCGTAGTGGAGGACCCCGGAAACTTCGACTACCTGGGGTTCTTGAAAGCCACGACTTTACACGCGCAAATATGTAACATACCTAAGAAAAACGAGGCCAAGTGCACAAATGCGACTCAGACCTCCACACGGCAGTAATGGGGCTCCTCGAGGCCCAGTTAAAGTACTCACGCTTTTCCCTGCCCTCCTCTGTGCAGAATGTGGTAGAGGGACTATAGGGCCTGCGATGAGACCTTCACCCTTACCACAGTAGAGCGCTAGCACAGGATCAACAGGTGCCCCCTGGTCCTTGTAAAAGCAAAGACGAAGAGGTGGCTTCCAATGCAGTGTTCCGGCAACTATGTGAAGCCTGTCAAAATGCTTAAAGGTTGTCAGTGCACGTTAAAGAACCCCAGGTGGTCGAAGTTTCCGGAGTCCTCCACTACGGCTTCTCTCATAGCCTGAGTCGCTTTGGGACGTTAAACCCCACAAACCAAACCAGCAAAAACGTAGGCACAAAAAAGCAATGAGAAGTCACGGAAATTACGAAAAGGTATTGAGACCATTTCACATAACTTTAAGAGAAGACAACGAAGATCACTTGTAAAATACATTATAAAATGCACATTCCAAGAAACAAATGATAACACAAATAAGATAGTCAAGAAGAAATAAAAAGAAACATAGCACAGTTTTAGATAAAGAAAACAACCTTCTTGCAATATTTAAATAAAAAGAAACGCGACTGAAAATAAAAATCAGAAATCCTTGAAACGACGAAGTGCTGAGATAATAATATAGACTGCCGGTGCTTATGTGTTAAAGCGTTTGAATTTATGCTGCGTAATCAGCTGGATTTCTCAAAGTGGGCTAAATAGATGTAATATCTCTTGAGCAAAATGACTTTAAAAAAGAAAAAGAACTAAAAATGAAAGAACAATCCATAATGTAGTGACAGATGTCTTCACACAACATTCCACAATCCGTAGGAGCAATGTAAAGATAAATATATGGCAAATTTAGAGTTTCAAAGATTCAGTCAAATAATATTCTATTCCGCCTTCATTTTGGCATCAAAAGGTGCGCCATAAAATATGATAAGAAAGATTCGAGCGTTGTGTACGCAACGTCGGGAAAGGGTAGGCCAAGCTTGCTGGCGCTACCAGAAGCTCTGTCAGCTAATTCGTTGCCATGAATTTCATAATGACTAGGAAACACCCTTGCTTCCATTGACTGCATTATAGTGTATTATGTAATGTATATATATATATATATATATATATATATATATATATATATATATATATATATATATATATATATATATATATATATATATATATATATATATATATATATATATATATATATATATGTAAGCCGATAAATGAAGGGGAAATGAGGGTGCTCGTTATAATACATGAAGGAAAGAAGCCAACAGTCGGCGAGGCCAAGGAAAGCATTGGGGATTATAGTTTTTTTTTTTTTTATTTCTGCTTCGATAATCACATAAATTAGTAATGTAATCTGTTTAGGCGAAAGATAGTTAAACACAAAGTAAAAGGAAAAACGACGTGCCGATGGTGGGAACCGAGCCCACGACCTCCGAATATCGCGTCCGGTGCTTTTCCAACTGAGCTACATCGGACGCTGTCCCACCTGCTACTTTCTTGGTTATTAATGTTGCTTGTATACGAACCTTGAGAGTGTTCACCAGCGCCACCCTCAGCCATAGCGGTGGACGTGGAACGTCCTGTGTGACCTCCAGCGTCACGTAGAACGTGATCAAGAGCGAGGGCGAAAGCTGTCCTAGAACCCTCTTACGCTACCTATGGCTTCAAAACTGCCAGAACCGAGACCCCTGTAAGCTACAAGCAGATAAATGAAGGGCAAATGAGGGTACTCGTTATAATACATGAAGGAAAGAAGCCAACAGTCGGCGAGGCCAAGGAAAGTTTTGGGGATTGTACTTTGTGTCTGTCTTTCTTTTTTAATTTTTACTTAAAAAATAAAAAGACATGAAGTACAATAAGCCTGTGGCATAGGTGATAATTGTACATGTTTTCAAAACGTATTATGCCAAGGTTTTACATTACAGAGTAATATCCTAGTCGTATTGAGAGCGTGTAATAATTCTAATAACCCTTCGCTGTAATATGCTCAACATTGTTTATGCTAGTTATGGTAGTAGTACCCCAGACCAGACTGCAATATTGTAAATGAGAAGACAAAGAATTATATACGAGTAACAAAATATTCTTAGGGAGCAAACCTCTAGATCTGTACAAAATGTCGCTAATCGAAGCGAGCTTACTTGATACATAATATATGTGTCTGTCCCAGGATATATGTTCCGTGAAGATCACTCCCAAAGTTTTAAATTCACTAGCTCTTTCTATCTACGTATTATTTAAATCAAGCGTTAAATTAGTTGGAACCTGTCGTGTCTTAGGACGGAAAACAATCGCTTTTGTTTCAGGAATGCTGATTACTAAACCATTTTCCTGTGTCCAAGAAGCTACCTTAGCGAGTACAGAGTTGGCTATCATAAACAATTCAGTGCTGTCATCGAAAGAAAAGCATATACTTGTATCACCGGCGTAAATTACGAACTTAGCACGATCATCAAAAGTGGAGATATCATTTAAGTCTAAGTTAAACAAAAGGGGGCCGCGAATACTTCCTTGAGGAACTCCAGAGTGTGTTTGCAATAAATGTGAAGAGTGACCATTGACCTCAACAAATTGATAACGATGAGAGAGGTACGATTTAATTAATTCCCATGAATTTCTGCGAATTCCATAACGTTCCAGCTTTTCGATGAGTAAGGTTCTGTTCAGGTAATCAAAGGCTTTGGTGAAATCAATTAACACACTCAACACAAGTTTTTTTTTGCTTATATACTCCATTTGATGAAGCAGAGCTAATTGGGTAGATCGATGTTTCCGGAACCCGTACTGTGCGCTCGACAATGAGTCTAATGTATCTCAGAAGGAAGCAAGGCCAACCAGAAGCAGTTTTTCTAATCATTTCAAAAACGCTGGTAGAATTGATATGGGACGGTAATTGCCGAGGTCATTGTGATCTCCTTTTTTATAAATTTGTTTCAGTTTTGCTACTTGAAGCTGTTTCAGGAAGGGGCCTGTAGTAAAACTGAGATTGAAAATGAGCGTTAGTACAGGTGCTATAGAATCAATGACGTATTTTAATGGCTCGATTTGCATGCCTTGAGTCTCATTGCTGCGTGAATTCTTCAGATTCAAGAATGTAGAATAACTTTCTTCGTCTGAAGTAGGCATAAGAAATAAGCTGTGTGGGCGAGGAGGGTTATCCGAAAGCTTTGTATGACTAGATAGCTGAAGGGTAGGGAGGCTAGCGAAGTGATCCTTAAATGCGTCGGCTAGGGAAGCCCCATTAACTATTTTTCCGGTTATGAAAAGTTGCTCCACCTGACTAGTTCCTTGTGAGCGGCACAGATTTAATTTATTTTTCTCCATACTGATTTACTATTATTTTTAACTGCACTAAAAGACGTTTCTAGATAGTATGCTTTAGCTTTCTTAATATCTTTATTAAGCTTATTCCGATACTTTTTGAATTCTCTCAGGAGGACATCTTTGGTCTGAATGAACCTGTGGAACATGTCATTGTTAATTTTTATTCTTGCCAACAAATCGCCATTAATCCATGGCTTTCTTATTTTTCTGGATAAGTAAATAGTAACAAAAGGAAAGCAAGATCTATAAATGTCAGTGAACTTTTCAATGAAACAATCATATACATAATTTGCATCCGAGCTGATAAAAACGTCAGACCAGTCAACGCTCATGACATCCCTGCGAAATGCTTCAAGCTGGAAAGGCAAAATCTGTTGGAACGTAATTTTATGCTGTACTAATTTTTCTTTATTTTGAGGTTTGACATATAGAATAATCGGCAGATGGTCACTAATGTCGTAAGCTAAGATTCCAGCTTTAAGCTTATTTGACTGGTATATAATTAGTTAGAAAATATCAATTAGTGTAGATGACTGTAATGTGACTTGTTGGCAAACTGATTGGATTTATAATATTTCTAGCATTAGCATAAAGTGTTTAACAGGACTAGACGAGTCAAGCAAGTTTATGTTAAAATCTCCTCTGCAAACGAGACTTAGGCCGTTATCGTTTGTGTATGAGAAAAGGGACTCCAGGAAGTTAAAGAATGTCAAGGTTACCTGCTGGTGGGCTATATACCGTAGCAAAATGTTTGCGGTGCGAGAGAACAAACAAAACTTCAAAGTCGCTTGATGAACGTGTATATGTAGGTAGCCTTTCATATTTTATATCCTTTCTTATTAACATCATAACAACGCCTCCCCGACCGTACTCTCGATTGAGAGTACAAGAATCATGCTCGAGTAAGCAAAAAGGGTAATCCGCACTGTGGTACCATGTTTCTGTTAACATAAGTACACTGAACTGAAAAATTATTTGACTCAAGAGGGCGTCTAGAGAAGTGCCCTTATTTCTGGCGGACTGCAAATTCGCAACAAACACCTTGAAAGACAATTTAAAATCAGCGCCAATGAACTTGATTGCCTCATTGGGCAGAATGCAACTACGACGAGCCATAGTGACTAAGCGAGGAAACTAAAATTAATGGCTGATGAGCCTTTTAGTCTGTGGCAGATTCTATCATATGTAGGTCATTCGGAGACATGATACGCAAAGCGCTGTTCCCCTCTCTCTGCCGGACGTAGATTTTAACATTACGGTGCCACATGAACTTGAAGTTGCGGTCTTTTGCCCATTTTTTTTTTTTTTTGTCATGAGTAGTTCCCTGCACTGTTTGGTAATAATTTCTTGAAGATAGATGGGGAGTTTCAGCATCACGAAGAACATTTCGCTTTTCAAACCAGATGTCCCTTGTTTCTTGTCTAGCGAAGCGGTCTATGATACCTGGAATCTCATCGGGTACACATTAATTTATTCTGCCCTGTCCTTTCTCCCTGTCACTCACCTCTTTTATTTCTCTTAGCTATGTCATTATTTCGGCTGCCGCAGTTCAGGCGCTTCAGGAATTGAGATAGTAGATACCGTGAAGACAAATATCTTTTTATTTCCTATATGAAATATTTTGCACTGAGACAAGAACAAATGCGGCGCCAGCGGAACAGCCATGCATTGATGGACACTCGCTCAAGGGGGAGGGGCGGACAGCAGAGCAGATGGTCGCGAAGCAAGTGAAGACGGGGAACTGGAAGCCGCGTCGGGCGGCAATATCGCCGCCCACCGTTCGTTTCCATAGTATCCAGCCCGGCTCTGCGCGCGCGGCCCTATCGTATTTCCCAGATGTGGCGTTTCCGCGCGGTCCCCTTTTACACCTTTGCCCAACCAGGCCGGAAGGCCTCCGGCCCGGAGGAAAGCGTCTTCGCGTGCAACGACCCGACCTTGTCGCCGAGTTGGGAATCGTCCTTATCGCGCCGAAGGCTTCCCTCCCTTCTTCCTTGTCGACCGAGATCAGCTTTCACACTCGCTCAGAGATGAGAAGAAACGGCACACAGCAACCGAGTGAACGGCGTGCACCCGCGATGCGCCTCGCGTGAGAAGACCAACGGTTCCGAAGTCCCGAGGAACGCCGCAGGAAACAAAGCACGTGCGCTTTATCGCTGAAAAATAAGACTTTTGTGTGAACTGTCACGTGCCTAAGGCCTGAGGCATACAAAGCGGGGAAATAGACAGAGGAGGGATGGCGAAGCGTTTTGTTTCAAACCGATGGGACGATTAGGGTTTACTGGCTGCTATATGGTCCCTCCGTAAAGATCGCTTTCGCGAAGTCTCTCTCTTCTTTAGACTTTACCTTTGTTCAAAACGTACAGATAGGATGCGGACTCGTCTCCCAGGCGCACTGCCGTGTTCAGTACTGCTAGCATGGCCGGGAACCAAAGCTGGAGTTTGCTCCGCGACGCCAGCGCTCGGTTTCCAGCGGAGCGGAGAGGAACTACAAAACCTACGCGCATCCGCGCCCGCACTGTGCGCGGCTGTCTGCGGAGTCTGCGCAGCCCGCTCGCTCGGGAGCGCGTGCTACGTTCAGCCGCGCGTGCACGCGGAGCGGGAGAAGGAGAGTGAGGAAGAGGGGGGTTGGTGGCGCGTTCTCGCGCGCAAAGCCGGCGCTCTTTGCCAGTGGGATTTCTTAATTTTGCTTTTTGCTGTGCCCCGGCTGACATAGAGGCTGGCTGGAGGCATGTTTTTTATCGGTGCTTTTGAAAGCAAGAAATTATGATTAATTGATCGCCGGTTATTGTTTTCAAAGAGCGCTTGTTGGCAGGCTCAGACATAAAAAAAAAATGAACGCGAATTCGCTGCTTGAAGGCGGGAGGCAAACGACAGGTATCTTGAAGGACTTGAGGCGGCACCTCTTGATGCCTCTGTCCATGTTCACAGAATGAAGGGTCCAGCCTTCGAGTGCTCCTTCCTTTCCCTTTGTGACTGGTCACTTGAAAGGGGCCTATTCAGCTCTTTGGGGACAAACGTTTTAGGCAGTGCTGCCGGCGCCGTGGGGCCTGTTTTCGGCGCGTTTAGGATGCGTTCCCTACAAAGGCACAAAGCATGCCGCCTTACCCTTTGGTTCCTGCCGACACCGGCCAGGGGAAGTTCACTGCTGCGGCGCTGCCATCCGAAATCAATGACCTAGCTACCGTTAACGATGAGGGGTTTCTTAACGACCTGGGTCATTGCCCAGAAGCCGAGGCATGCCATTTTTGCGGCAGTTTCCTCTCCACGAGACGAACAGCAAGGAAATGTCTGACGACTTTCCATGCAGACGGGGACATCTCTCCACGGAAATCTTTGTCTTCTTAATTCCACTGTTACGCTGCGCAATTCCTAGTTCAGTTATCTCCTATAGCGAACGCGCAGTTTTGAGCTCCCGAAGCAGGATCGCGTATGAGGATAGGATGATTGACGTAAAGTGATCGCATTAATGACGAATATCTGTTTCTTGAGGCCGATCCGGTTCCACGATGGCTGCTTCAGCACCGCCAGTTAGAGAAGTACGACACACGAACGGTACGAGATACCCCCCCCCCAAAAAAAAAAAAAAAAGAAAAAAAGAAAGGCCCACAACCATCCCGTTACCGTTTCCACACAAGCTTCGCGAAAAAAGTGCGCCGTCATTATTTTCCTTCTAGTTCTTTTCTTTCTTTCTTCTTCCCCCCTCACTGTTAGAGCGCGACGGTGGCCACAATGCGGCCGGAGGAGGAGAGAAACAACCGAGCGCGCGCGCGCAAACACGTGCTAGAAAGCAGCGCGGAGCAGACGACAACATGCTTTTCTATGCGGCGGCTAGCAGACGACGCGGCCGGGCTGCGCGTAGATTTTGACGGGGTCTCCATGGAGGGCGCTGACGCACAGAGCGGCGCAGCGCCCCCTGGCCCAGGAGAACTGGGCCAGGGGGCGCTGCGCCGCTCTGTGCGTCAGCGCCCTCCATGGAGACCCCGTCAAAATCTACGCGCAGCCCGGCCGCGTCGTCTGCTAGCCGCCGCATAGAAAAGCATGTTGTCGTCTGCTCCGCGCTGCTTTCTAGCACGTGTTTGCGCGCGCGCGCTCGGTTGTTTCTCTCCTCCTCCGGCCGCATTGTGGCCACCGTCGCGCTCTAACAATGAGGGGGGAAGAAGAAAGAAAAGAACTAGAAGGAAAATAATGACGGCGCACTTTTTTCGCGAAGCTTGTGTGGAAACGGTAACGGGATGGTTGTGGGCCTTTCTTTTTTTCTTTTTTTTTGGGGGGGAGGGGGACATCTCGTACCGTTCGTGTGTCGTACTTCTCTAACTAACTGGCAGTGCTGAAGCAGCCATCGTGGAACCGGGTCGGCCTCAAGAAACAGATATTCGTCATTAATGCGATCACTTTACGTCAATCATCCTATCCTCATACGCGATCCTGCTTCGGGAGCTCAAAACTGCGCGTTCGCTATAGGAGATAACTGAACTAGGAATTGCGCAGCGTAACAGTGGAATTAAGAAGACAAAGATTTCCGTGGAGAGATGTCCCCGTCTGCATGGAAAGTCGTCAGACATTTCCTTGCTGTTCGTCTCGTGGACAGGAAACTGCCGCAAAAATGGCATGCCTCGGCTTCTGGGGAATGACCCAGGTCGTTAAGAAACCCCTCATCGTTAACGGTAGCTAGGTCATTGATTTCGGATGGCAGCGCCGCAGCAGTGAACTTCCCCTGGCCGGTGTCGGCAGGAACCAAAGGGTAAGGCGGCATGCTTTGTGCCTTTGTAGGGAACGCATCCTAAACGCGCCGAAAACAGGCCCCACGGCGCCGGCAGCACTGCCTAAAACGTTTGTCCCCAAAGAGCTGAATAGGCCCCTTTCAAGTGACCAGTCACAAAGGGAAAGGAAGGAGCACTCGAAGGCTGGACCCTTCATTCTGTGAACATGGATAGAGGCATCAAGAGGTGCCGCCTCAAGTCCTTCAAGATACCTGTCGTTTGCCTCCCGCCTTCAAGCAGCGAATTCGCGTTCATTTTTTTTTTTTTTTGTATGTCTGAGCCTACCAAGAAGCGCTCTTTGAAAACAATGTCCAGGGATCAATTAATCATAATTTCTTGCTTTCAAAAGCACCGATAAAAAACATGCCTCCAGCCAGCCTCTATGTCAGCCGGGGCACAGAAAAAAGCAAAATTAAGAAATCCCACTGGCAAAAAGCGCCGGCTTTGCGCGCGAGAACGCGCCACCAACCCCCCTCGTCCTCACTCTCCTTCTCCCGCTCCGCGTGCACGCGCGGCTGAACGTAGCACGCGCTCCCGAGCAAGCGGGCTGCGCAGACTCCGCAGATAGCCACGCGCAGCGCGGGCGCGGATGCGCGTAGGTTTTGTAGTTCCTCTCCGCTCCGCTGGAAACCGAGCGCTGGCGTCGCGGAGCAAACTCCAGCTTTGGTTCCCTATAGGCTAAGCTGCATGTACTCCGCGAAAACTCGCCCGAACGCGACGGCGGCACGCGTCGCGCGAACAGAAATGCAAGTGTCGCTTGGCTCGTCACTCCGACCTGCCGCAATAGAAAATTTCGCTCGTTTGCCCGGAGGTGCATGCGCGATGAGCCAATAGCATGAACGCGAAGCGTAACGTCACTGCCGCTCATTTCGCACGTTTTTTTTTTTTTCCTTTGCAGTGTTTCGTTCTGATTGTGCACTACCGCGTATTTTTTTTCGCTTTACTCGGACGATGATGACTGGCCAAAGATTCGAAGAACGGCTGTTGTTGTTGTTGTTCTCCTCTAATGTGATGGCACATACCCACATAGGGGGATCGGCCAAGAATTGGGGTGCAGAGATATTAGATTTTGAGATGTATAACTACATCGGAAAAAAAAATAATAATAAATGCTAGGGAATAGAAAAGGAAATGTAGATATGATAAACCAAAATATATAATAGTAAATACTAACGCACGCAGTAAGAGAATAGTAAGATTTATATGTACAGAATAAAACTTCAAAGCATATTAGTCAGGTAGACGTTTTGTTTCTATTAAGAAGTTTTGAATGGCGTTGAAAACATACCTGTGGCTGTACCCAAGCATGGTGGCACCGAACGATAATAAAATTTGGCTGCTCAAATTAAGACCCAGCTGTTGTAACGGCTTCTCTAAGTACCGTTTTCTCATCATGGTAAAACGGCGGCAAAATATCAAGAAATGGTCTATTGTTTCCGGTTCCCCGCAGAATGCGCAGACAGGAGAAAGCGCCAAACCAGACCTGTGCATATAGAAATTTAGGGGCGGAATACGACAGCGTAGCCTTGTTAGAGAGACCTCAGTCTGCCTTGATTGACATGATTTCCTATTCCACGAATACTTGAGGTGCAGGTAGTCATCCGAGGATAAAATAGATCCAGACTGCGTGCTTAATAAGGCACGCCGCCGAAATCTTGCTGCTGTTATGTACGCTGTTGCCGGGAGGATGGGCAATACAGGGCCGTTCAGAGAATCTTTGGCTAGTCTGTCTGCAATCTCATTGGCTGTCACATTGCTGTGTCCTGGTACCCACACTATATGTATGAGCCTCAAATGTGAGGGGAGCAATGAAAGAAAGGTGTTTAAAATTTGCGAATCCATATTCGAAGAAAGCGACAAGCACAAAGAATAAGAGTCTGTAATTACAGCCACTGTTGAGTATGTTGTGTCTAGTTTGCGCAGAGCAAGCACCACCGCCAGCAACTCCGCCTGGAAAATTGGAGTAAAATCCGGAAGACGGACTGAAAAAGCCCAGTCTAAAAGCGGACAGTATATTCCAACGCCGGCTTTTTCATTAAATTGAGAAGCATCCGTTGCTATTGTTATGCTAACTGGAAGACTTTGTAAATGATCTTCTAATAATCCATTTAAAATGTGAGGTGCTAAGTGTTTCGCATTATTTGGGAAAATGTCATCAAAGATAATTTGAACCGACGATGCACTTACTTTTGTTGGAAAGATGTTAGAAAGGACTACGTGCAAAGGTTGTAACAGATTTTGCACTAGAATTACCTGCGGGGTATGAAACCGAGGCCATACGACTCCAAAAAAGGAGTCTGGCTCGCAACAAAAAATTGATATGGAGCGGTGGAATTGTGATTCATATATTTTCAGATACGTCTGGACAGTCAAGAATTGTAATCTAGTTATTAACGGTGGTATTCGGGCTTCAAGGTATAGTACATTATTAGCCACGAATTTGGGGAGCCCAAGGCATAATCTAAGCGCTTCCCGCTCTAAAAGAACAAGCGGACGAATTTTGTAAGCAGGTGAACCAGAAAATAACACAGATCCAAATTCTATAATTGGGCGGACATACATAACATAAATCATTAATAGTGCGTCTCGCCGCATCCCAGACCTTGGACTGCTTAACCTGCGCAACATACCCACAGCACGTGCCCCCTTCGCTGCAACATGTTCAATGTGATCCCTCCATGCCAGATGGTCATCGTAAATCACCCCTAGATATTTCAAAGACTTAACTTGAGGAATCATTTCCTGCTTAAATGTTAGAGCAAGAGTTACCGGATCCTGAATTTGGAAAACAAGGAACGCGCACTTTTTAACATTTAATTTAAATTTTAAGTCATCTAACCAATTTTGAAGGAAGCTTAGGTACGATTGCAGGCGCCTGTTGAGGGATTGAATGTCAGGTGCAGCCGTAAAGAATGCGATGTCATCCGCATAGACATACGTGCGGATCTCCTGATGAGTGGGAATTGAACTCATTAAAATGTTAAAGAGCACGGGCGAGAGAACTGCCCCTTGAGGGACACCTCTGGTTTGTTGATATTTGCTAGAATGAACTCCATTCAATGAACAGTAAAATTGTCTGTTTTGTAGGAATGTAGATATCCAATCAATTAAGTATTGTGGAAAGCATAGCGATTCTAATCTGTGCAATAAAATTCGGGGCTCTACACTATCATAAGCCTTCTCTATATCTAGAGTCACCAATGCAGCATGCATTTTTTTGCGCCGCGCAAGAAGAATTCGACTCTCAAGGTCGGTATGTGCATTCCATATTGAAAATTTTGCTCGAAATCCGATTTGACAGGGACTAAGAATATGTTTTTGTTCGACAAACTCGGTAACACGTTTGAGTACGACCCTTTCAATTAATTTTACCAAGTTTGATGTTAAAGATATTGGTCTGATATTTTCCAAAGTATAGCCACCGCCATTGTGTTTCCGTAAAGGAATCACTTTGGCTAGTTTCCAGTCACCAGGTATCCAAGAATGAATAATTGAATAATTTACCAATTCTAACAAGGAATTTGGAGACACTTCAAAGAGGATTTTTAACATTTTTGACGTTACTCCGTCAGGGCCAGGCGCAGCAGTTGGCAACGTCATTATAATCGAAGAAAGCTGAGAAAAAGTAATTTTAGGAACATCCTTAACCGTATATACTGGGCCTACTAACGTAGGGTATTTGGGAAGTGTTGACAAAAAACGCTTTTCTAAACCTTTAGCGATGTTTTCTACTGTTCTAAGAGCTTCTTGAGGAGTCGAAACACATGAGGGTAAATTTTCTGAGACAGGAATCTTTTTCCGCGATTTTAAAAACCTGAAAAGTGCACGTCTGTTATTAGATTGTGAAAGGTAATTGAAATACTCATTATCATAATTATATTTCGCTTGTGCGACTGTGCGTTTAAATGCAGCTGCAAAAAATTTATAATCATGCCAATTTTTGGGGCACTGGTTGTGAAGGAGCTTCTTCCATGCAGCCTTTCTTCTTCTATAATCGCGCGAACAATCTGCATTCCACCATTTTGGTGATGCATTGCCTTTAGATGTACGTACTAAAAATTCACACTTCTTACGACAGGATGCAATAGCCTGGCATAATGTTTGCGATTTTAACTCTTCCGTAGACTCAACCACAGACTCAAGAGACGAAATCAAAAATGAGTGAAACTGGTTATAATTTACGTATGATCTCAACTGAGATGTCGGCAGAGTTAAGCGGCAGTTAACCTCAAAAACAATAGGTATATGGTCGCTAGAGGTGCCACCATCAATTGTCGACCAATTTAGTATAGAAACACTAGTGTTTGAAAAAGTTAAATCTATCACAGATTGACTGTGAGCACGTACAAAAGTTGGTAAGCCAGAATTCATGCAGTGAAGGTTATTGTCTGAAAGCCAATCCCACAGACGCTTGCCGCAGGGATCCGTCTTGTAACCCCACGATACATGGTGCGAATTAAAATCTCCAGCCAAAATAACCGAATTTTGACAATTAACTAGTAGGTGGTCTAGAGATCTGGTGTCGTGAACACCATGAGGGAAATAAATATTCGCTAATGTAAACGGACTGAACCCTGGAATTTCAAAATCTAGAGCCAATAATTCTGAATCTAAACTAGAATATTGAAAGGAAATCTTAGCCCTATGACAAAATTTTGAAGAAACTAGAATTAGTAACCCACCACCTCTTGACTGGCGATCTTGTCGAAATGATAGATAATTTTGTAAGTGAAAATGTTTTTCAGTTGTAAGCCAAGTTTCTTGTAAAACAATTATTTCTGGATTATGTTTTAAAGAAAGATAAACTAAATCTGTAGTAGCTGAAAGAAGAGATCTACAATTCCACTGAAGAACTTTTAACTTTCCTATGTTTATGTAATCCGGGCAGCAGCAACAGCCTGCCCCAAAATGTTTTCCTTTGGTTTAGATCCTAGCTGTTGCTTTTTTGATTTTGCTTGTGGGCGAGGTGATGACGGGTTTGACAACGGGGATCCACTGCGTTTTAGAATTCGCGTATCTGTCTCATCCATATCTGCATCGTGAGCCTCGTCCGACTTGTTGGAATTAAGCATAGGTAATGCGGAAAGAGACTCATTTTGCGAACAAGACATTGCAGCTAATGAGTGCTGCACTGATAGTGAATGTCCAGGTGCCGTAGAAGAAACCATAGCAGGTTGCACAGTCTGAGTATTATTAGCTGCTAGAACATTGGATATGCATTCTGTGACTATTGTCACAATCCTATCCACCATTTTGGTCATGGTTGCTTCCATAGCAGTTATTATGGTTTTAGACATCGTGGAATCTAATGGAGCTCCTGAACGGGCCGACACACCTGCATACCCATGAGCTCTGTCTTTAATTTCCTGAATTGCCTCACGCCTCGAGCAACGTTTACGGTCAATAATCTCCAGAATTTTCATTTCATGCGCTCTAGAGGGACATTCCAAAGAATTTGCTGAGTGAAGTTCGCCGCAAAGACAACATTTGAGAATTTGATCTGAGCATAAGTGTGTTTTATGTGCTTCACCGCATTTGCAACACCGCAAGGTGGATTTGCAACCGCCTGCAGTATGGCCATAACGCCAACAGTTGTTGCACTGCAGAGGCTTTGATGGTAGGTGATCAACTCTGAATATTAAAGGCCACGCTTTAATCTCCGATGGACAGACTGTGCCTGCAAATGTAGCAATAACCGATTCTGTCGGCACACGAACATTATTTAGCTCCCGGCTACAGCGATAGACCGCAACAACGCCTGCCGCGGAAAGAAGGTCAAGGGTTTCTTGTGGACTTAATGAGGAATCTACACCTCGGACTAAACCTCTTGTGCAAGCCAGGTGTGAAGGGATAAAACTGCTTACCTGATGAGAGGCGAAAGAGGAGCATTTTAGCAGGTCCTTTATGCATGATAGTTCTTGCGAACGGCAAAGAATCCCGCCGCGACCAAATTGGCGCACCTCGGCTATTCCTTCGTAGAAGGAAGTGATTTCCTGCAGGGCAGCTCGAACAGCTCCTGGGTTGTTCATTTTAATGGTGCCCCCATCCTTAGGTACGAGTGCCACAGGGATGTTACGGACACCGGAGCTCTGAAAAGCTTCCAAGGGCAGATCATCGGTCAGGAGGGAAGCCGACCAAGGGGAGCGCCCTTGGCCGGGGGACTGCGTCGACATTACCTTAAATTGACAATGTCACCGCGTGCGTTAGTCAACAGAGAACAAAAGAAGCACAGGAGAAAGACAAAACCGGGACTAGCAACCCAATACTTAGCCGATCGTCAAGGAGCAAAGGGCGTCCGACGCTGGCAGGGATTGGAAGAGACGTATGTCGCTGAGAATGTGCAGAAGGAATACGCTCAAATACCTCGAGCAGATTCCTAACTTCTTTTTCCTCGTCCCGCGTTTCTCCGAAAAAAAAGAAAAAAACTTCAAGAGTTCACGTGACTACTCGTACAGTGCAAGTTAACCCAAATTTAATACAATGTGTTGTAAAACCTCTAATTCTTGCAATCGTTATGACGTTGTTGCATTTGCCAATAGTTTTGCGGTTTACTAAGCCACTATGCCAGCAACACAGTCTACACAGCCGCTTCACTCGGTTCGCGCTGTCTCGTGCATGTATGTTCCCCAGCATAGGCGACGGAGCGAACCATGATCGCTTTCGCCGCGCCGCCTTGTCGCGTCGCTTACTTTTTCGCTCACATGTGGTTATACCAGATAATTGCAGTTGCTTTTCTTTTTTTTTTACTTTTTCCGTCGTTCTACCTACTACCTGGAAGCGATCGCACTACATATTTTATCATGTAAGGATAGTGTAGGCGAAAAACAAGGTCCTCGTTTCAACGAAGTGCTCGTTTTATTATTATTATTTTAACATCTGTGTTAAAAAGGAAAGCAGAAGAGGAGGTAGCTACCTGTTAAACTCTTATATAACAGCGCTAGCCACAAAATAAAGTCAGTACCTGGTGCCCGTCACAGCTTTCGCGGCTATTATGACAAACACGCAATTGGCAAAGGACGTTTGTAACAGATATGCGTATTCTGCCAGGCGAAGCTCTTGAAGGCGTACTGATGGGGACTTTCATCACCCATCATCATTTGAACACCACATGCTTTCAGCGCGCTATTTTATCCAGGAAACGTTAAGGCCCTCGTCTATCAGCTAGAGAACATTGCAGCAAGCGGGGGATGTAGAAAAAATCCGCACTACGGTAGAAAATGTTTGCCGTCACACATGCGTTAGCGGAATTGAGAACTGAGTAAAACTTAACTGAAGTCATAATTAAAAACACATAGCAAGATTTATACGCCATTCAGACATGTAATTATATGGAGTAGGTGAATTACGTTGAAAAGAAAACTTAGGATCAGAAGGGAGCCGAACCTGGTGACCTTGAACCTTGAATCAAGCACACTCTTCGGCCACAGTGACACGTTCGTACAGCTGGCTAAATTGCGGCCGATGCTCTGCGGTCCTTCACGTAATATGGTAGCTTAAGACTGTATGCTAATGAGTGTATGTGAGATTAAAGAAGCGCTAATTACGAAAGTGTGACTAAGCGGGCAGCAAAAAAAAAAAAAAAAATTGAAGAGAGCACCCGATCGAGGAAGTGCAACAGCAGCCGCTGACGGCAGACAATAACGCACTTGCGTCATGCACCCTTAAAGACAGAGCTTAAGTGTCCCAGAATTTTTTATCTTTTGATTAAAATTGATGCCAGAGTAGATAAAAAATTACGAGGGACTTTAGCGACTAAAGTAGTGATAAGTGAAAGCCTGAGTGCTGCATTCTGCGACGCAACTGGCCCTAGTCAGCAATTAATTAATTCGTCGTAATCATATAATAAATCATTGAGCAGTAATTCAGTAATTATTTAGGCAATAATTATTTCTTATTGATTTAATTAGCCATAAATTAGTAACTAATTACTAATTAATTGGTCATTTATTGGTAATTTATGACTGATTGCCACATGGCCATGTAAGGCACGCATTCGCGCATACTGTGGTGGTGCTCTGGGATTGGTCGAGACCTCTATGACGTCATCCCGCCTCGGCCAATTAGAGCCGTCGCAAAAGCGGGACACATTTTATCCACGACAGCATGAGCCATCAAAGGCTTTCGCCTTAATAATCAACAGCAGCTAAACTGCCGCCAGTAGCGCTCCAGACGGCGTCGATGGTGCGCCCTTTGAGGCAATTTGAGTTTGCGAGGAAACGATCATTCGCTCACGTCCGGACAAGAAATAAGGTGCATGTTCGTAATCATGGTCATCTTCAACATGCTTGCTGCGATTGTTCAATACCTTTCTAGACCATGAGAGAGAGAGCTCGGCGCAAAAACAATTTTTCTGAACGGTACAAGCTCCGATTTGACAGTAACCAGAGTTTAGAAGGGTTTCACTACTGCGAGAGCGTGGTACTGTACCACCAACATCCATGTCCTGTATAGATAAAACTGTACACCATTACAGTGTTATGTGGTACAGTGATAGGCCAAGAAATATCAACCGCCTTCGTGCAGGTTCTACGGAGTGTCGCGAGTGTTGGGAAAATCATTTTTCTTTTCACCCCCCCCCCCCCCCCCCTCTTCATTGCTCCTTTGCAAAAACATAACATGAAAGGGAACTGACCGCCAAGTGACTGCCTTCAGCCAGAAGAGCCTGAAGAAATAAATACCTCTAGTACAGAAAAATGCGGTCGTCCCGGATGAATTCACCGCACCGAACCCCGACAAAGGACGCAAAGAGCGCCGGCCATATGTTTCGAGTGTGGCCGTGCTCGGCCGGTCTCGAGGGAACGCGCGCTCTCCCCGAGACCGGCCGTGGCCCGTGCGAGTGTCAGTGGAAGCCGCCTCCTATCGCCGAACGGTTCGAACTGGCAAGAAGATCGGCAGGCTGACGCCATATGGACGGCGGGGAGAGGAGAAACGACGTCAGTTGCAGGGAAGCATGGAGACACCTGGTCCTCCCGCAGACATCCCCAGCTAGATATTCTGAACATCGGACGGGCATCCGCGGCCGACTGAAGGAGCGGCAAGAACGTAAGGATGGCTTTGAAATGAGGCGGGAAGTCGGCGATGAGCCAGAGGTGATGATTGAGAAAAACAAATTAAGGAGAGCACTTACTCTTTGCTTTTAAGGGTAGGAAGCGATAGCGTAGGCTACCAGCCGACATATAAAGCCCCGCTTTGACCAAGTATTATGAATGTACCAGCGTGGCCTAGGTGTAACGTCAATGCAACGGTCCTCCCCGATTTTGATATCACCCTCCCATATGAAAGAAGAGGCCCGAGTTGGCAGCTCCTGTCAAACAATGTCCGGAAGCCCTACGTCCAGTTAGCGCTCGGCAATGTCAACAACATGTGATTTAAATTTTCTGCTTCTTTATTATGAGCCCGAGACACGCTGCTGGCCCTACCCCGTCTCGGACTCTCTTCCGCTGACTACGCCCACGTGCTTGGCTAGACAAAATGGAGCATCCTTTATAGAAAGCTTTACTTAGACAATTACGCTGATCGCAGGAATGAATAGTCAAAAGCTGTACAAGATGTAAAATTAAAAGGTAATTATAAGAATTTCGTAAACTAGCTTAAGATTTACATTATTAAATATTATCAGCCCTGAACATTTACATTTCGAACCCCGTATTTGGCGCATGATGGCCTAAATTGCTCATGATTTTTAGCTCACAACGACAATGACACCGACGCCCGATTTTGTGGTGTACGAGACCTTTAACACCGCCGCATTGCGTTAAAACAAAGAAAAAACAGACACCAAGATCCGCTTGGGAGGAGGACCCAAAGCTCAAAGCCCGGGGCAGGCACAAGAGACGAAGCAGGATGGAACTCGGGTGCAGAGCGGAGAGAGGCTGCACGCTGGCCGATATATTCGACACTTCGACTGAAGTTAACCACGACTTGCATTCTTGACATTTTGAGAAAAGTGTCGTATAGAAAATGTCGTATGGCTGTTGTAATTGGTAATTGGTTAACAGGAAGGGAAAGGCACAGTATCTATCACACTTGTGTCTATGGACACCTGAACCGCGCCGTAAGGGAAGGGAGGAAGGGGGGGGGGGTAAAGTGGAAAGAAAGAGGAGCCGTAGTGGAGGGCTACGGAGTAATTTCGACCACCTGGGGATCTTTAACGCATCGCACAGCACACGGACGCCTCTTCATTTCGCCTCCATCGAAACGCAGCCGCCGAGGTCGGGTTCGAACCCGGGAATTCCGGACAGTAGTCGGGCGTCTTACCACTCTACCACCGGTTCAATAGTAAAGAATTTTCAGTTAGGTGCATACACTCTGCCATGTTTTCGATCTTCGCCTTCTAGCCGATGTCTGTATGCCTTTATACGAAAGTTGTTTTAAACCTATAAGCAATGATCAAATATTTCAAGCCCACATTGGTGTTCACGATAAGCTGATTTTCAACAGTAACTATATCCAATGAACGACAGCACAACGAATAAAATAAATGCAAAAAATATAGGATATATTTAAGCTTCGCCTTTAAGGGTATATGATGCCACAACGTTAATGTCTCCCGTCTGCGGTTGCCTTGTTCGTTTATGCTCACCAATCCTTTAATTTGTGCCTATCATTACCTCACATATTCGCATGCAGTCCTAAGCTAGTATTATGCCCAGTTACCGTTCGCAGGCGACTACAGTATAACGCCCCTCTTTAACCGCGCATCATGAAGGTACCTGCATGACCACATGTCTGATGCGCCCTCCAAGAGCCCCGAATATAGATTCCTATACCACCCACTCCCTCCTCATTCGAACCCGAACACGGCGGCTGCGTTTCGATGGAGGCGAAACGAAGAGGCGTCCGTGTGCTGTGCGATGTCAGCGCACATTAAAGATCCCCAGGTGGTCAAAATTACTCCGTAGCCCTCCACTACCGCTACCCTTTTCTCTCTATCCACTTCCACTCCTATCTTCCTCCCTTCCCTTACGGCGCGGTTCAGGTGTCCACAGAGCATACATGGCAGTAATTGAATTACAGTAATGAAATTACTGTTTTACTTACATTTTTCGGTAATTTGTGATGTAATGAATTACTTTTTCAGTTTGGTAATTTAATAATGTAATGAATTACTTTTTGGTAGTAATTTCGCAGCAAAGTAATTAATCCCTCTCGAAATTACTTTTACTAAAGCGCGCCATCACTCCTTCAATAGACAATGAAGTAGAGTGCGCGAAAGCAGGAACGACGTACTGCAATCCGAAGCCAGCGTAACGGATTGGTAAAAGGAGACAGATTGAGCAGAACTATAGTCAACTAGAATACTCTGGATAACAAGTTGTTTTGTTCAATAGCTTTACTTAGTTTTCGCATTTATGAAAACTAGAAAGTAATTTCAAACTAATTGAATTACTCAGTAGAAGTAATTGTAATGTAATTTTATTACTTTTGGGGAGCAGTAATGAATAATGTAATGTAATTACTTTTCTGTGATTTTTAGCAGAGTAATTAGTAATGTCATTTAATTCCTTTTCAAAAGTAATTTTGCCATGTATGCCACAGAGTAAGTGTGACAGATACTGTGCCTTTCTCTTCCTATGAACCAATTAAAAAAACTCCCTCCTCACCTCCTCCCACCTTTCTGAAAGCATGCAGTATCGTTTCGTTACGTCACATAATCCAACGACGACTCAGTGCCCGTTCATGCCACCTGCCAACCACCTGCCAGAGCCATGCCCCCGATGTTTCGCTCCCAACTCCAGCATCGGCAAACCCCCGACAAAGCGGACGTCGGATTTCCTGCAGAATGGGGCCTATGACTATGCGCAGACTATCTGAATTCAGAGTAGCAATTGCGTCTCGACAACGTCCAGCCACTGCTCGGCGATGCCAGCCGTCTGAAGCGCTGGAGGGGAACCACGACGTTATCTCTTATATCTGGACGCCGTGCCTTGTTCCACGGGCACCGACCTGCTTCGGCAGCTGCACCAGTGGCGATGCTTCGCACGAACAACAGCAGCAAGAACAACGACGCCGAAGTGTGTTTGTTTGTTAGGCCAAAACCAGTTTACGAGCCACTCTAAGAGCAGACGGGCAGCGTTCTCGAGGTGGCGGCCAGGTCGATTATGCTTCTTATTCTGCGAACAGGTGATTAACGTCCTCGGGATGCGGGTGGAAGTCCCGTAGGTGGAGTCCGACAACTGGGAGAACAGCATGTGATTTAAATTTTCTGCTTCTTTATTATGAGCCCGAGACACGCTGCTGGCCCTACCCCGTCTGGGACTCTCTTCCGCTGACTACGCCCACGTGCTTGGCTAGACGAAATGGAGCATCCTTTATAGAAAGCTTTGCTTAGACAATTACGCTCATCGCAGGAATAAATAGTCAAAAGCTGTACAAGATGTAAAATTAAAAGGTAATTATAAGAATTTCGTATACTAGCTTAAGATTGACATTATTAAATATTATCAGCCCTGAACATTTACATTTCGAACCCCGTATTTGGCGCATGATGGCCTTAATTGCATATGTGCCATTAAACCAACAGAATATAGCATAATACAGTATTATTACCTTGACAACGAGCCACCGTGACGGGTTCCCCATGTTGATACTCTAGGGTATTGGTGAACTACACAGCACCACGGCTGACCTTATCTAATTGTGCACACAATTACGAAATTCACCCGGACGCTGATCCACGCGCTGGAATCGATTACTTTTGATAGCACGCAATACACGCACATCACGCCTGGAAAAACTGAGAAATAGCTTTGAAAACGGGCCACTTTGTTTTGTTTTTGTTTTTTGTTTTTCGCATTGGTCTTAGGCGGTCGTTCGTCTTTGCAGGCGGTACGGTCAGAAATCTCGCTAGGCGGTAACGTTAGCTTTGTTGGCTGTCACATCCCTCGATTCCTTTCTCCGGCAAATAAAAAATTAGAAGATAGACCAGTGTTACTCTCATTTTAGCAATTAGGGGAGAAAAACTAATCACGTCTGAAATACAGTCATGCACAGCTTGAGATGAATCCAAGCCTGCAGACGAATCTCTCTCTCCAAGCTAAAATTCCGAATGGCCTTGTCATTGCACTCGCACACTCCATTCTTTCATCCAGTGTTTCCAGAGCTCAGCAACAACATACCGCTTCCACGCGTTGCTGTCACGACTTGTCCTTAAGACACCCCCTCGCATGTTTCACCGTATGCAAGTGTCTCAACACGTGCTTATAGCGTGCAACGTGACGATTTCCATGACGCCATAGGAGAACATACATCATCCTGTCACGTGAACACCGCACATCGACGACCAGAGAAAACGCTTGCTTTGCTTTTCCTTTCCCAATCCGACGCAGGCGTGGTTGCACATGTGGTTACGCACTGCGTGCGAAACAGGTTTAAACATGTGCACATACCCTCATGCTTGGGACGATCTTTTCTTCCAGCTGTGCCAAGAGCGCGTAAGTTACGAATGCATGTGCTGTCTTTGAGTGCTTCCGTGTAGGAGAGCCGGAGTGGGATGCATGCTACAGTATATTCCCGAAATGAACAGTCAGGCTGGAATTCTTGTAGACGCTGTCGTCCAACGTCACCTGTGCACTCCTAAATGACCGCGAAGCACGCGTCGCTTGACACACCTGGCAGTTGCGCACTGCCGGAACAAACCGGATCTAACGGGAGCTAGCTCGTCGCTGCAGGTGGGCAAGCGACAACTGAGTCAGTCCTCTGCTACGCTGGCTCACGGCGCATGACAGTTCTCTATGATCGCAAGGAATTCGCTGATGACAGCCTTTACAGGTCGAAGCCATTAGCCCCATACGACAGCCATGCACGGAGACATCCTTTGTGGTTGTTCGTTGAACGCAAACTCACGGCGTTATCAGCACGAGCATGCTCATGTGTGCGCGCTTTGCAAATAACGCCGGTTGACATCTGCATCTGTGCTGGCTCCTCTTGATTACGGCCTCGCCGGGCGCGTTGCGTCAGTGCGTTAGATCATTTCCTGGTATCTGCGCTTTGCACGGCGTATGCGGCAGCTTATGACGCCATATCGCCTCTGCTGGAAATGATGACGTAGCGTGGAATCCTCGCTGCCCACTTTTCTTTTTCACTTGCGCGAGAGTGGGTGGTTCGTTGGCAGCAGAGGCACGGCAAATGAATCAAGGCAGATGAACGGCACTGTAGAGGAGGAGATTTCGCGTCGCAAACCGGAACCCGGAGGCGCATTCGGAATTTCGGTTAGTTCCGGAAGGGGAATAAAAACGCTAAAAGAAAAAATGAATGCTGCTGCTCTACATCACCGACGATCAGCTCTGAACATCTAATTCTCGCTCTTTGCTTCAATGGCGCCTGCACTCTCAGTGGGAATGTGCTGACCAGAGGTGGACATTTGAACCCAAAAAGTCCAACTTCACCTCAACCTCAATTAAATTTTCTTGACCGCACTATTCTCAACCTCAGCCTCATGCATTGAGATTGAGGTTTGCCCAGGTGACCTCACCTCAATTTTGCAGAGGCCACCACCAACCTCACTAAACCTCACCTCAAAACCTAAATGTGAGTTTGAGATCGGTTGCTCGATCTCAAAATATATATATATATATATATATATATATATATATATATATATATATATATATATATATATATATATATATATATATATATTAAGAAAAGGAGGAGATAAATAAATTTTTCACTTAAGAACGCTGAATATAAAACGTCATGTCGCAAATTCTGTGCGGTGACAGGCCAGAATAATGCAAGCTCTGGTACGGACGGCAAACTTCTAAACACAAAACACCAGTGCCCCAAGAATCAGACATCGGACAACGTCTTGGCGTCGACATACGAAAAATAACGTTTTTTGGTAAAAACACTACTGCGGTACCTCAGTTGGGAGTCAAGCAAGAAAGAGAGCTTAATACGGATACAGCATGGAAGCGACGTGATAAGAGACAGCACATTCTTCTTTTCGAACCTTTGTTATCATCGTTATATCTCAAAAGCGCAGTATGCCTGTGTGTGCAATATGGCTGGGTTGCGGAAGTCGAAATGATATATCTCTTCATCTGACGTCCCGCCTCCGTGGCGCAATCGGCTAGCGCGTTCGGCTGTTAACCGAAAGGTTGGAGGTTCGAGCCCTCCCGGGGGCGAGCGCTTTTTTCGCCTTTTTTTTTATTCCCACTTCAGACTACTGCAACCGGGAAAGTCTATTTGCTATTTTCAGCATACTTCTGCCTGTCCCCATGGCCTATATACTGTGGTTATGGGCCGCTAAGCTGCGGTCCTACCGTCATTTACGAGGAGGGCCCCTTTTGATGTCGCGCCCATTTTGCATTCATATTCATCTTGCCGCATGCACTTGCTGCATCCACCGCGTGGTGGCCTGATTGGTCCTTGAAGATAATACCAATGGCCAAGTAATCAAAAACTTATGCAGAGAGAAATAAAATAATGGTTCTTAAAACACAATAGATTATCCTTAAAGTAATAAACCACATATAGCTTACAGATATGTAGCACGCATATCTCACCCTGTCGCTGCATTTCCTGGCTCCGTGCTGAAAAGCTACACATATACTAATTCGATTCAGCAAGAGCAGAGAACGTGCAAGGTGTAAAGCTTTAACCCCGGCCACAAACATGGCTTTCATTCAATTTGCGTGCCACTTTCCTCACGCGGTCTTCTTTCTTCTGCCCTTCGTGCGCTATACGCCAAACTCCAGCACACTATACGGGCCCCCAAGTGACAACTTCTTGCGGATGCAAGCGTTTAACTGGACTAAACCGACCTATCGCAAGAAATGGTGCTCGCTATCACAACGGGCTCATAATGACTCTTTCTGCGGATATCTTATCAATGATTATCAAATGCAATTGGGGAGATAATTAAGCGTTAAACCTCAAGAACCGCGTATGACGCTTCATTAACTCCAGGAAAATTCTGCCATACTTAGCTTGTCGGGCAAGCTTATTCGCTCCTGTTAGAATAGGAAAAACGAACTATACTAACAGGAACGAAATTGCCGGAGTTTTGGATCAGCGCCGCACTCTGAGCGCCATTATACTGCCTGGCTCAATCTTTATAGAGGTTCTATACTGGTCTTCTATTAACAAAATTATTCTCGGCAAATATTGCGGCTATACTTTGATACTAAAGCAGCGAAGGATTATAGCTGGAGTTTGCGAAGCAAGTCGAGGTGGCAGTACACGATGGAGCCTGTTGATGTCGTTCACAGAAAGATGCTCACGCTCATCTGCGTCTCCGAAGAACGCAGCAGTGCAAGATTCACATTTTCACAACCCCCCTGCAGGTATCCGAGAGGATAGGCCTTCACTGATTTCTTGAATACGTTAAGTTTCAAGGTGCGCAACGATTGCTGTCCGTGCGCAGGAAAGAAAATAAGGGAAGGAATCTTCACAACATTCACTCGTGCGCATGTACTCTGATATGCGACGGTAGGGACCCAAGACGCAGTGATCCTTGAGAAAGGAAAAAAAGAAAAGCTGAAACGCTCCAAACGTTGCGTATATTGCTCCTCAGACATTGCCTGATGTTTGGTCAGCGCATATGGAAAGATGAAAGGAAGCCCTTCACCTTCGCATTTTCATACATGACTCTGGCTTATTTAGAAATCCCAGTCGAAAGAGCATTTTCTGTTTAGCAAACAGAATTTCTGTGCAGTTTTTGACGAGAAACCTGTTGTGACAACAGAACGTTCTGTAGTAACATCAGAAATTTCTGTAGTTACAATAGAAAAGTGCTACAGAACTACAGGCAACAGAAATATACTACTGAAAACTATAGCTACAGAGAACTACTACAGAACTACAGAAAAATCTGACGTTTACGACACAACTACAGAATATTTTGTCGTATTTTTTACACGGTTCTGTAGTTTTTTTCGACTGGCCGTGATTTTATTTCGTTTTGCACTAGTGCACGCGGGTATACGGAAGTTGCCGACGTAACAGTCACGTCTATGGCAAGCACGCCACTCAGGATAATGCAACAGCACCGGGCACTCCGTAAATATGCGTATAGTAGAGTGTACAGCGCGTTCCAAGTAACTATAGAGCCATGAATTCAAAAGAAGTATGTGCACCATAGCAATAGGTGAAGCCACCTACAATCTTTTGCCGTCATCTAACGCTCCTCATGGTTTATATTAGGGCGAAAGCCTTTAATGGCTCATGCTGTCGTGGACAAAATGTTGTAGTGGCTGTAGGAACAAAGAAAATAAAATGTACGAGCCTGCTACTGGCTCTGTAGCTGAGCTACCTCAGCTGCCTCGTGCGGACAGAAGAGAGAAAGCAGAGAGAAGAAAGAAAAAGAAGAGGAAGAGAAAGACGCGCTCATGCTGTCGTTGACAAAATGTGTCCCGCTTTTGCAGCGTTCTGATTGGCCGAGACGGGATGACGTCGCAGAGGTCTCGACCAATCACAGAGCACCACCACACTATGCACGAATGCTTGCCTTATATGGTCATATGTTAATCAATAATCAATTACTAATTATTCAATTACCCAATGATGACTAATGACGTAATTCATTAATTATCCGGGTAATAATCAATTTATTGTTGAAGTAATTCTAATTACCTACCTAATAATTAAAAATGATTATTGCTTAGTACCAGTTACGTAGCAGAATGTGGCACTCAGGCCTTCGTCTTTCACTTATTTAGTCGCTAAAGTCCCTAGTAATTTTTTTCTGCCTGATTCGTTGCTCAATATTCCTTCTACGGTCAAGTGCGTTTCTTCAAGTGCGTCAAGTTTCAGAGAACATTCAGAAGTAAGCGATCCAGCTTTTCCACCAACGTACTGCCTACTTGGCCGTTTTCTCTTGCACTTAATGAAAGCCCCTGAAACATGAAAAGATAGAACGCGGCTGCTCCCATACGTTCTGTATCGGTGCCAAACGCGCTTTGCATCAACGAAGCATGCTCACTGACTCGAAACGAGCGGCTGACGTCGCAGTCAGCAAATGTACTGAGTGTGTGTCAGCACATTCCGGCGGAACTTTAAGGTGTGAGCCCTGATAGCGACCGGCGATGGCCAGGCAAACACAGCGAACTCAGAAGCCGCTTATCAGCTATCACACTGAAGAACGAGCGAGGAGGGAAAAATACCGAGTCACGCAATTCATGGAAGGCTTTGTTTTCTTGATTTGTATCGCTGGAGAAATACATTAGTGAAAAAAAAAAAAAAAATAGATCGGCTGCGTTTGAGCCAAAAAACGTTGGTTTGAGCCTCTTCAACAAATAAATAAAACACACTGGACCCAAAAATGAATACTAAACATTTCGCATAATTGCGGTCATCAAATTAACTAATTAGGCGGAATATAAACTAGCGCTGCAGGAAGGCAACCGATACGTCTTAGGTTTCGCCAAGCTGCGATGCGCCGCTTTTTTCTTTCCCTCTCTTTTCTTTCTACCCCGCCGGGGTGGCGCAGTGGTTACGGCGCTCGACTGCGGTTCCCAAAGACGCGGGATCGAACCCCGGCCTCGGCGGTCGCTTTTCGCTGGAGACGAAAAGCAAAGTGCCCATGTGCTGTGCGATGTCAGTGCACGTTAAAGAGCCCCAGGTGGTCTAAATTTCCGGAGTCCTCTACTAAGGCGTCTCTCATAGCTTGAGTCGCTTTGGGATGTTAAACCCTACAAACCAAACCAATCTCTTTTCTTTTTGTTCGGTTTCGTAAAGCACACTGTACACTAGGCAGACGGTTCAATATGTGCGAAAAACTGCAATCACGCAACACTTTTTTTGTTTCGTTTTTCTACGGCATGCACAGGGTGTGTGTGTATATATATATATATATATATATAGACTTAAGCAGACGGCCGGGGTCCGGCCTTTGTCAAGGAATGTAGAACATTCCTTGACAAAGGCCGGACCCCGGCCGAAACGTCGGAATAAAGTGTTGTTTTTTCTACCGTGTGTCACCTACCTTAAGTCTATGCCCTACCGGACCCATTCGAGCTTCAACCCCCTTCCTATATATATATATATATATACGTACTTTAACGAAGCCATCTCAGCAGTAAGAAACGTTAATGCATTATGATCCATGCACACACAGTCGGCCTAATTTCATGTAACACCAAAGTATTTTCTGACTCGTTTATACCTCGTGGCATCTGTGGACTGGAACCACCTTCCTTCGTCAGTGGCAACAATTGAACGGTTACCATTGTTCATGTCATCAGTGTCCAATGTTGCGCAATGATGCCTAGCACAAAAGTGTTTTACGTATACGCTATACTGTACTGATGTTTTTGCAGTAGTTATGACACTGATCTGCTTATTTGTTTGTTTTTCTCATTATTTCATTACATGCTCTACGTTTTATATGTCCCAAATGTTATTGCTGTAATCCGCACTCCCCTCTGTACCAATAAAATAAAAATAATAAGTAGAGAAGCCCAGCTTTTTGAATCATAAAGATCTGGGATTGCGTGTTCATATACCCTGTTCTCAATTATGGCCTATTTGCCTCGCACTGTGTGTGATATGTAGCGATAACGTGTTTATCGCTTGGCGTTCTCGCTCGCCTTAGACCAGAGGGCGCCCTTTCGGTCGGCCAAGGTTTCGAGCGAAACCCAGTTAGACACGACGGCGTTCTAGGACAAACAAATTCGTGCTCTTCAGCTTCGGAGGGCACTGCTCGTGAAAACGACCGAGCTTGTTGTTATTGACATTGCTGATAACGACGATGATGTTTGTAGAGACCGTTCTATTGCCATGTCTCAAAGCCGATGCTCTGGAAATACATCTTTAGCGGGCCGTTGTACAGTCCGCATGATTGAAACAAGGAGTGCCACAGGCAGCTAGTGAACGTCATGTTTGGTTTCAGTTTGGAAAAACAGCATGCGCACACTAGGTCCATAGGAAACCTGCCGCAAAAGAATCGCATCCAGGGCGCGCAGATATATCCACAAAAAAGACAAAGATATATCGCAAAAAATTTGAACAAAACATGGCGACAGATCCTTTACAGTATTTAAAAAAGCAGGCAACGCGGCGCGTTCAATATTCTTGCTTTTTTTTTTTTTTCGGCAAACTAGGCGTAAATGAACCTGATGCAAGAAGCAAACGAACTGCAGAAAGGGCTTTCAAGCTTTGATTCGTTCGTCAGAAACCGTAAACAAAGTGAATAGGACGTGGGTTTTGAACCGAGGCCAAAAGGCTGCCTCAGAAGCCGATAGTGCGTTCACCTTGTGCGGAGAATACCGACCGTGCAAACGAGTCAAGAACGAGTCGTGTGTGTCTCCTGCACAAAATGCGCTTGTGCAAGTTTTACCGAAATCCTTTTTGTGTTCCTTTGTTATGAACGCACCACCATTGCACCATATAATTGCACCACCAAGGCGGGGTGGGAAAGGCGAGTGCATCAAAGCTCCAACTGAGCAAATTCGAGGTCAATCATTTATGAGGGCAGCTGCATGAACTCGTCTCTCGTACTCCGTCAAGTATGCTGCCCAAATATATTTTCCAGTGCTTCCCAGTGTGCATATGTCACCTGCTGACCTCGGTGCTCAGTTGGTAATACTTGGCAATGGCGTATCCTTGCTACTCACTTTTATTGAGAGAAAAAAATAAAGAGACTACTGAATGTAGTCAAACGTACTCAACCATGTATGAATCTTGTAAGAAGCTTCTGCGAAGCTTAGGAAAAAGTTTTAAAAATTAGAGCGACTTTGCGTTTTTAATGGTTACGCAAGTAAACGGTACGAAAGCACAGCCCATTGTTTGTCAGTTTTCACATGGCATGGGTCAAATTTTGGCCTTGACCGAGCCATTTCGGTGTGAGCATTAAAATCAATTTTAGTCCGCTTTAGTCGAGGTCAATTTTCGGGTTGACCCGTGCCAAACTTTGGTGTTGGTCCGGGCCAACGTTGCTGATAATTATAGAATCGGACACGTTCCATTATAGCTTGGTTGTCAGTTCTGGTTCAATTTAGACGAGGTCAATTATCAGGTGACCCGGGTCGAATTTGGGGGGGTCCGGGCCCCAGAAATAAAGTCCATCATGGTGGACAGTGGTCACTGTATTGACTCATGGGTGGACAAGTTAACCCCATTAGGCTTTAGTTAAACCTAGATACGTACAGTCGGGGATAACATTTATTTTTGTTGCCTCGCTAGATTTTCCTGCGATAATGTTTCTCAGAATGGGGCACGCATGCACATTTGTGATTTAGTACGTTTCATTCGCTACTTCTCCCCAGTCACACAGAAATAAATACTTTTCTACGAACTCACGTCCGACAAACTTTTGTCCCTAGATCTACCTGCGCTACTACGCTATTAAGTCAAAGTTAAATCAAGGTAATGCAAATCCACCGTATATCCCAGCGTTGGGCGTAAAGCACAGCTTTCACTCTAAAAACACCGACGGAGCGGAACGGGTTCGAACCCAGGAATTTCTCATGAGAATGAAGTACAGAACATCGCAACTAACACCGCGACTGTTTATGTCTTGTGTTTTGAGATCGCTCTTTCGAGGTGTGTGTTGTATACATGCAGACGTCATCAGCTAGACATCCGTGCGCAATGGCTCCAGACACATCGCTATCGCACTGCCTTTTTAAGGTGCGTTGAAGGTGAGAAAATCCTAGACTAGTGGACACTGTCTAACCCCAAAACTGACATTTGCCAATCAGTGCACGTTAAAGAACCCCAGGTGGTCGAAATTTCCGGAGTCCTCCACTACGGCGTCTCTCATAACCTGAGTTGCTTTGGGACGTTAAACCCCACAAACCAACCAACCAACCAAAAAATTCGGATTCGGAAACTGAGTTGAACCACTTTCAAAACCGCCTTGGCCCTCCTCCTAAATAAACTTGGCTCACCCATGCAATTTGGGTGGCCCGCATTCGAAATTAGGTCATTTGGATGCTTTCGCATAATACTATATATGGTTGTTGGTGGGGTCGAGACTGCACATCTTTTTTTTCTGTGGCACGTTCGGACTGCTACTATTATACTAATAGGCGAGTTATTCCAAGTAGCTCTGATTTCTCAGGAAATTATCAGCGCATCCACATATCCGGACTAGCTCTCATTGTATTGGTGTCCGCTAGCTTAACCATTTGTGACCTTAGGTTACCCCCCTCTTGTCGTTTGCTTTTTTACACCTTTGTCTCAATGTTCCTTTCCACTGAGTCCCGCCGCGTCGGTGCAGTGTTGCGGCATTCCACTCCTGCGCCCAAGCAAGCGGGATCTAATCCCGGCCGCTTTTCGATGGAGGCGAAAAGCAAGGCGCCTGTGTGCACTGCTGCTGCTGTCCGATGTCAGAGAAACTTAAAAAACCATAGGTGGTAGAGATTT
>NC_139344.1:422983458-423018458 GCF_055883805.1 Amblyomma maculatum
AGTAAAGTACAGTATTTCGTTCGTGCTGAGATGGGAAAGGTACGCGGTTCGAATGACTGTTTTCACGACATTTTCAGCACATTTGGGAAATGTGGATAGCATAGCATAAAAAATGGCCCTCGTATATAATATATTAGACGACGTGATGCTATGCTATGCAAACCAGCCGACTCGCTCGGTTATTTCTCTTCGACTTACACGAGGTATATGCACCGAAAGATGTCGGTACTTACCCCGAGTTACCGTAAATTATGGCGACACACGAGCAGCGCCCCCTTCTAATTCCCTTCGTCAAGGAGAGAACCGCAACTACCGGAGATATTTCGACAAAGGTAAAAAAAATATATATATGCAAATGACACGGTGTCCAAGTAGTTTGAGCATTCGCTTCGCACGCAAGAGGCCCGGGGCTTGAACCCGAGTGCCGCCGGTGGGTACGTGGTTTATCCTCACTTGTGCTTGGACCTCCCTGACATAATCACTGCTTAGGAAACGAGCCTTCGACCCCACCGTGAGTAAACGATAGAACCTTACACAACGGCGCTCTTTCGACGCGCATGCTCTTTTCTCATTGCAAAATCATCACAAAAAAATAATTATCTAAACGCTGACCACGGGTCCGAAAACGTTTTCATCGCCTTTCTACCCTCCCCCTTCAATCCCCCCATTCCCCTTCCCCAGTGCAGGGTAGCCAACCGGAATTATTTCTGGTTAACATCCCTGCCTTCCGCCCCCCTTTTCTCCTCCTCCTCCTCCCGCCTCCTTATCAATGTACACAGCCGATAAAAAAAAAAAAATTATATCTCTGCCAACTGTGATAGTTATATGTGGATCAGATGCCGAATTATAGAACAAGAAAAGGGACAGAGAATGATTTTACAAAAATGGGGTTGTCCTGACGAAGTTATTTTTCAATAAATAAGTTGTTGGGGCCTGGAGGCTTTTTAGATGATGAACTCCGATAAATGAAAGTACACTATCATTTATCGGCAACGAGCAGCCTGTGATCACACCGAGTGCGCTCCACATAAGCACGCATCGTGTCACCACAGTTAATCTGGAACCGCGTACAATGAAGACGCTCTCTTGTTAACAGCTCTTTTTCCATCCTTGAAATTTGCTTCGTAGCCACTGTGTGGAGAACTTGTGCTGCGTATGCAGCGTTTGTGATTGCAGGCTCCCCCCCCTTGAACAAAAAAGAAAAAAATCAGCCCGATGAATGTCGCGAAGACTGGTGCACTAAATGAGCGAGAAAACTCCCCTACCTTACTCATGCCGCTATCTGCGATAGATGCGCGCACGCCCTACGCTAACATATGCGCGGGCATTTAGGCGACAGCGCTGCCTCACTGAAACCTTTTCTCCCTGCACTCTGCCACCTGTGACTGCGTGTTCCTTTCAGCATATTTTATTTGTTTCCTTGATGACCCGGCAGGCCCGTCAGCAGGCGGTGCGGCATCTTGAAGCGAAAACATAGCTTTTTTTTTTTCCTGCTATGCAATAAACTGCGGCGACACAGTGACAGCACTCGCGCTCTAGACCACTTTGATTACGTCTCCGAAGCGCAACTCAAACAAGCTGTCATCTGGGCTACGCGTGCTGGTAGCTCGCCTCAGGAAATTTCACTTGCGTAGAAGGGACGTGCACAACGCGGACGACATTGCGACGTGTATTCATCCTACCGTTTTTACTGGTTGAGGAGCAATTAAAAGGCATGAAAAAAAAAAAATGGGGTTCTCGTCAGGAAGGAAATAACGAATGTGTTTACTTCTCCGTCCTTGAGCAGTCTCTTTACGAAAAGCTGTGATCTGATTTCTAATCTTCGCATTTCGCCAAGCGCACGGTTTTGACAGAGAACTACAAACACGTCGGTGTAGCGCCTGAAAAGGCAGACAGCTGCCCCGGTCGCTTCGTGGGCGAAATTTCTTCTCCCCGCCGGCGCGTTCTCCTTCGGGGTCGACCTTGGCTACGCGTCGCTTCACCCTCGAGACGCTGTCCTCTAACGAAGGCCCGTCGTCAGCGGTGAGACGACGGCTGATGTCTGCCGCCGCTGCGCAAGCCAGCGTAGTGCGTACTATAGCAGCGTATGTTGCCGCCCGTTTCCAAGTGACGAAATCGACCCGCACTTTTTGGCACGGGCGCCACAAACGAGCCATGCGCGGAGCAACCCCCTGCGCGCGCCTGCTATCCGGAAACCGCTGGTAAGTTAGTGGACGACCCCTCCGCCTCGCCCGCCGGGCGGTCGTCGCCATTTCCAGGGAAGAGAGTGAAATTGTCTTGCTTGCCCCTTCCCATCTCAGCCCCAACATTTGCCCCCCTCTCGGGTCGGGGGAACCCCGCTGAAAAGAAAGGCTCGTTCGACCCCCGGAGCCGCTTTGCTCTTCCCTTTTGCCTCCCCCACCACGCACAAGCTTTCTCCGTTTATGTTATAAGAGAGGAGGAAGCGAGCGACGCGCGCTGCACGCGCAAAAGTTCAAAAGAAGGAGTTCTTCCCGCTCAATTTCTATTGGTCCATATAGATCACGTGGGCTACCCACGAGCGTTCCGGTTGGCTGCCCAGCCCCCTACGGGCGCGCCGAGCGAGCGAACAACTTCTGCGGCCAGCAACCGCTCTCTTTTGACAGCTGCGTCGTAGTGCGTGGGGACGCTCGCTTTTGTCTGCAGTCGGCGGCGAGCATTCTGCCTGCGTCGCCGAGCCGGTCCCAACTCCGGCGCGTGTTTGCACCGAACGAAACGTTTTTCTTTAGGCAGTCGCCGTCGAAAACGAAGCCGTCGCCATGGATAAGATTTTCGGAGGACTCAAAAACCTCATCAAGATCGACGTTATCGTCACCGACAACCATGTCTTCCGGTTGCACTACAAGGTTACGTGCGCTCTCCTCATCGCTTTCAGCATTCTCGTCACCAGTCGGCAGTACATCGGTGACCCCATCGACTGCATCAGCAAAGACAGTGTGCCCACGCGAGTGCTAGACACCTTCTGTTGGATCCACTCGACGTTCAGCGTCAAGGATGCTTGGAACAAGAAGGTTGGCGTGCAGGTGCCGTATCCTGGCGTGGATAAGTACACGCCGGGAGAGCAGCGAGTGTATCACGGCTACTACCAGTGGGTGTGCTTCGTGCTTTTCCTCCAAGCCGTGCTTTTCTACATTCCTCGCTACCTGTGGCTCGCTTGTGAAGGCAACAAGATCAGCACGCTTGTGCTCGACCTCAACTCACCCATCCTGTGCGACGACAAACGCAAGAGCAGCCGCAAGCTCCTTGTGGAATACTTCATCAACAACATCGGTCATCACAAGATGTACACTTTTTACTACTTCCTCTGCGAAATTCTGAACTTCGTGAACGTCATCGGCCAGATCTACCTCATGGACGATTTCCTCGGTGGCGAGTTCTCGACGTACGGTACCAAGGTTCTCGAGTTCACCGACTGGGATTGGTCCGTCCGCTTCGATCCTATGATCAAGGTCTTTCCCAGGCTAACAAAGTGCACCTTCCACATGTATGGCTCGTCCGGCGACGTGCAGAAGCATGACGCTATGTGCATCCTGCCCATCAACATTATCAACGAGAAGATCTACGTGTTCTTGTGGTTCTGGTTCGTCATTCTGGCGGTGCTCTCAGGCCTCGTGCTGGTATACCGTTCGGTGCTGTTCCTTTGGCCTCCGGCCAGGTTTCACGTGCTCAAATCGAGGGCGCGGCTTGCGAACGTCAACTACCTGGAACGCGTGCTGGACCGCTGCAAAGTGGGCGAGTGGTTCCTTCTCGACCTGCTCGCCAAGAATCTGGACGCCGTCCACTACAGGGACCTCATCTCCGACCTGGAGAAGCATCTGGAAGGAAAGAGTCTCGAGCTCGTCTGATGACCGTAACTCCCACTTTTTCCCCCTCTCACTCTGTCATGATGCCATTTCATCGCTTCTGAGGACTTTATCCTTTCACGGGCGGTTTTTACACGATGTCGCAGTGTGCCAGTGCAGTTCTGAAGTATTTCGAGCCCATTTAGAGCGGCTGTTAAACTCTGGGGAGTGTTTCTTAAACGGGTGACATGACATGTGACTCAGTGTTAAATTTTGTCAGTCCGCTCTCGCGAGGAGCGACCAGGCAGCCGCACACGTTAGTCACCGCCACGGCGTTGAAATGCCGCCAAGGAACATACTTGTGTTGTTTCTTGCTTTAAATATTCACGTTAGAAGTTCACTTCAGTCCAATAATCAGTCTTAAGGGGTGTCACCTCGCAATAACTGACGATCACCAAACCGACGGGCCAGTTTCTAGTAACGTTGCTTTGTAGACGCGTTTATGACGGCGGAAGCGTGTGCTCCCAGTTCATCCGCAATTTGGCCTTGCTCATACCCGACAAGCAATATGCAGCGACGCGGTCTACATCGCCTATATTTCCAGTGCCTTATATGCATTCACTCACCCTGGCCCCGTTGGTGTTATGGATCGTGATAACCCCGTGTTCACTCGCGACATCCTTCGCGCGTTGGCGACGCCATTGCGGCTGTATTACCTGACGCTGTAGGCGCCGATCGATAAACCGCGGTGCGCGCGGCAGTGATGGCGCCGAAACGTCGTGCTTCCCATCTCCGCAACCTCGACCGGGTCGTGAGCGTAGTCGTCGACGAACGCGCGCGGACCGTGGGAGCGTCTGTCTATTGTGTGCGGCCGCGGAAATTCATGGTCATCGGAGGTTGCGCGAGCTCCGAGTAGCATGCAGATCTCGGAAGCGTTGCAAGCGGCGCGGGTTACGAAAGACGGAGTGTGAATTTTGCGGGGACACTTGCGGGCTCGCTTGCGTGTAGCATCTGCCGCCTATGCTTAGATTGGCTCTGGGAAACGGAGCTAGTACATGTTACTTCATTTCTTATTTCATTCGGATCGCGTTTGGTGGGTGTTTTAAGTAATCTAGATCAGCAATAACAAAAATAACTAGTGGTCACGTAGGTATTGAGATATTTTCCGCTCGTGGACTTTGTTTCTGTCGAGACAGGTATTCCATCTTTGTTAAGTTGCATACCAGGAACACATGCGTTGGCAACTGACAGCGCTTTATTTTTTTGGCCGTGGCAGCCGCTGCATCAGCCTTTAAAAAAACGGTTTACGGCTTGTATTTTTGTGTTTACAGTGGCGACAAGCAGTCGTGACGTTGATTAACTGCCTCAGATAGTTATCTATGTAGAGAAAGCATCCCCTCGGAGAGCCATGGTGGTTTCTTCTTGCCCCCCTCTTCTTTTTTTTTTTTTTTTTCGGTTGATTTGGCGTTATACACAAAAAAGGTGCAGTGTCGAGGTCCGTAAGTGCCGATTTCCTTTCCCGAGCGAAAAGGAACGCCGCCCGCTTCGTGATTTAGCAGTCATTGCTCCGTGCCAAAACCACGAAGAAAAACAGGGACTCAGACTTGGTTTACAAAGCATATGTGTATGCGGTTCTTGTGTGTGTTTTCCGTGCCAGCTATATTCAGTGCCCTCTCGCTCGCGTGACGCGGTCGGCCTGCGCCATCCCATCTAGGACGCGTCGTGACGTTTTCTTTTTTTCACTTCTGTTCCATTCCATTGTCCGCCTTTTCAGGTTTTCTATTGTTCCTTCTTCAGTCTTTCTTTTTTCTGACCTCTTGCACGTTCAGTGCTCCGCTAGAGTGTAAAGAACCGCTGAACCGTTTTGAATTTGAGAGGAAAAAAAAAAAAAGAAAACGCTTCACAGCGACTAAAGGGGGGAAGGAAATCTTTTCTTGTCGCACCTGGAGTTTCGCTCCCCGCTCTCCTGGCCCCTACCACCGGCCGTCACATTTTGTGTTGTCGTTGCGGGCTAGGATGGCGCCGCTGCAGATGCCCTAAACGCGGACGGGCATATCCGTCGCCGCAGCGACGACTCCCTTGTTTGGCGTTTTAATGAATCCCAGAGATCGCAATCGAGTCGGTGCGCTGGCGGACGCCGCTGGCACAAGGGAAGCTTGCTACGCGGAAGGGCTCTCCGGCGCGTGACGTTTTGTGGATGACGCAACCGCGCCAAGGATTTCTCGCTCAAGGCGGCGCCGAATCGTGCGCGGTGACTTTGGCTCCGCCGTCGCTCTGGACGCGCCCACGTTCCGCGTGCTTCCTTCTCGAACGGGGCAGCCCACGCCAGCGCACGCGACTAGAATTTAGTGCGCCGGCGAAGTGTCCGAGATATGCCGCGCTCTTTTGAGGCTTGTGCGTCGCAGGCAGCGCCTGGAGCGGAGACATGTCGCATGGCCTAGGGAGGGCGGCGTAATGGCGTATTCAAAATACACTAGGTAAAATCTAGAGCTGTTGCTCACTTGTGGAAGGTTTAGTAGATATACGTTAAACGCTTCAAAATCTTGCCTTTGCGCCCTCTGGAAGACAATCTGACGAATACGGCAGAAGCGTTTCACCGCCTACGCAACGCCGGATCATGCCTGGACCATCAGCGAGATGCGTTTTCTTCCCCTGTACACTGCCTTTTCTTGTCCCAAAACGGAAATTCATAGCAGCCCTGATGACGTTCACGAGAAAAGAGACAGGTCGTAACTGCAGCTGCTTCTTTATTCAATCTAGGAAGTTGTGCCGATACCCGCCGTTTCCAGTTTCGATAGCGCTGCGTTCCACGTTGCGTCGACGGATTCGCGCGCACGTGAAAGAATGCTGCCGATAGCTACGGAAAGGATGTTGCTGGTGCTCGGGAAATGCTGCGGTACTCCGAATCAGTCATTAATCATCAGTGCTGTGTTTAAGTTAGGTTTCTTCAGGGACAAGTGTCGGCGCGCTTGTTAGGTACGAAACATTTTACATTTATACTCAACAGGCACCTGTGTGGAATGGCTTTCACTGTCTGTGACAGCAGTGCGCTGCTTGGGAAATGGTCACAGACATAATTGGAAATCTAAGACAGCCTTCGCAAACAAGTCGCTGTCTTTAGTACTTTCATACAGCATTATTGCAGCCATGTACTTTCTTTTTGCCTTCAATGGAGCTTTAAGGTACTGCTCTGAACACAAAAGCTTTGCGAATCTTTCAAAGAGCTGCCAACCAGGCCTTCACACCATCTTCTGTGCTCGTGAAAATGAGTATCCCTGGCCTTGCTTGAACTGACTCTGACATCACTTGCTCTAATGTTGCTCAAGACAGCTGGTGTGCATCAGCGTGCATTCATAGCATCTCACTCACTGAACCTTGTTTTTCATTCATTTCAGTCAAGCCAAATTACTGTGCAAGCGTAAGTAGTTTAACATGGGACACCGCTATTCCAAGCAATTTGAAGCTTGTGGCTGTTGCGGAAGCACTGCACTTTATCATGGTGGCCTTGGCTTCGCCAGTTGCAATCCATTTTCTCCATGCCATGTATGAAACATTCCCCTGGCAACATGGCATAAAGTAGCTGCACATCTCTGCCAAAGCTATGAGCAGCACAGATTGTGGCTTCAAAGTGTTTTGGACGCATTCATAATCTTGTGCAAGTGGCACGCACGTGAAGGATTTTCAGCGGTGAGATTTGTGTTGATCTTGCAGTGCCAGCCCAAGCACCGCTGTTTGTTCTTGAAAGCTTTCTGAAATTCAACTTTGGCATCAATATTGCATTTTGTTCATGATATGTTTGCACTTATCACAGTTAAATTTAGTTAGGACGTCATTAGTGGCAATGAACTGATTTTTTTTTTTTATATTTATTGCTTCTGTGCTGGCTACTGCTAGTAATGACTACTATTTAGTTTCGTATATTTAGACCGTGGCATGCTGCATAGCACAGCCACGCAGATTCCTTGTGTTCTGCGATCCCTCAACCCCAAGAGTTTCTGTGCCACACATGATCTCAGTGGTTACAAGCAGTGAGAAGGCTGTTGGATACGAAGTGAGAAAGTTTACATTTGTAGCAACGCAAGTGCGGAGAGTTTGCATGCACTTGTTGTGAAATGTTAATGTGCAGAGCATGACATTTGGCTCTTGTGGTACTTCAGCAGGCTCTGGAGTTTGTGTTGCAGGTGTGGGTTACTCTAGCATCTGTAGTGAATCTCGCATATTTCATATCATAATCAAGTGCTCTTGCCTAGAGCGCTTTCATCGTCAACCTAGTAACTTCAGGTGTAGCAGCCTTTGTAAACACTGCCACTTTTCCCAAAGTTCAGCCATGTTATCGATAGTGTGATATTCCATGCGTAGTAGACGGAGTGAATGGTATGCAATTTTTGAAACATCTACTATCATTGTTGGTGCTTCTGACCAGTGTCGTGATTACGAAATTCCCAGTGTGCTGTAATGAGTGGGCAGTAGTAATGTTGTTTCAAAACTTTATTTGCGACATTGGCCATGGTAATGCAAAGACAAGTGAGCATTTCTATATGTGTTCGATTTGGAGCTCAACAGTGTATGCGCTGTGCGACTGAAAGTGTCATTGATTGTGTCGCCGTGTCGTTTATTCTCACGTTTGGGTGTTGTCAGATATTGTTTGTGGTATTCGTAAGATTATTTTCATCAACTCATTTTCATTCGTGTATGGAAGCAATAATCGAGGACCAATCCTGATCTATCGGTGCTGTTCCTCCAGGCACATAAGTTGTGTTTCTGCTGTGTGTGCAGTTTTTCTGCAAATTTCTTTCCTCTTGCTGTTGACCAAATATCTAGACATTCCCAGCATAGCTTCTCAAATTAATGTTCCTCTGTGAACCATTTTCTGGATTGGATATTACTGTGCAGTCGCTTGCAAGTACTGCCACTGGAGTGAGGTCCTGGGGCACACATGGGGCACACGTGGGAAGTTGTGAAGGTTGTTGCATTCTTATAGTGGACGTTGCTTTATTAACAGTAACAGCTGTGAATTGTCTGTGTCCACTGTATTTTGAGGAATTTTTCGGATATAAATGTCTATTTGCCTTATATACAAATATCAACCTGCCAGTGCTCAAGAACTAAACAACCTGTGGAGGTGTGCAGGGCAAGTCTCATCGTGGCTTTGCTGCATTTGCAAGGGGATGGTATTCAAACAAAGTGTTGGTTTGTACAAAATGGCAAGTGGCTGACTAATACCTCGGTTGTGTGCTGTTCATATCTCCGAGACAGGGTGCAAAGCGTATCTTATTGCAAATATCCTACATCATCTATTTCAGATTGCTGCCTAGGGGGAATGAAAAATTTTGTGAAAAATGTACTTTCTCTTTCGTTGTTGTTGAAAGGAGGTTCTAATCTCACAAACCAGTCTCGCAAAGCTGAATGGCAGCAGCACAAAAAGACTGCCATTTTAGCCGAGCCAACAATCATTTTTAGATATTACTTCCTTGTTTAGTATGCGATCTTGGCAGTGATAGTTGGAGGGTCTACCATGCTGGCATTGAGTAATCTGGCTGTTTTGTCCAAGCAGGTAAATGAATCGGTGCATTACTGCTGTACCTGTCTGAGGTGCATAGTTATTTGTTTCATGTTCAGACTGCTTCTATTTATTCAAGGGACTTCTAGCATCTGGCATACCAGTGTTGTCTTTATTCTGTGCATTGATACTCATTTCTTTTTGGAGCGATGCGAACAATGTATTTTTGTCTTCCATTGGGTCTGCCCAATAGGTTTGTGGCACTCCAGTTTTGAACTGTTCTAGAGCAGGACTTTAAAGGAAGCCTGCCATTGATTGTTTTTCTTTTGCTATTTCCTCAATTTGGAACAAATTTTGGTCTGTGCCAGGCACATGGGTTATTGTCTGTTGTCCACTGGTTTCTTTTGTCTGTAGTGTATTGTTGGTTTTGTTTGTGATATAGAGGGACCATTTTTTTTCTCCACCAATACATATCCTCCTCTCATGCTTGAGTATGTAAGTGCCCTTGGTATGTCTCATGATGATCAGTGTGCATAGGCTGTTGACTTCAACATTTTGTAAGAGTGTAAAGCTGGGAGTTGTCATTGTGTAGTGCGAGCGTGTTAGAATGTATGTC
This sequence comes from Amblyomma maculatum, assembly GCF_055883805.1. Taxonomy (NCBI): domain Eukaryota; kingdom Metazoa; phylum Arthropoda; class Arachnida; order Ixodida; family Ixodidae; genus Amblyomma; species Amblyomma maculatum. Next base: position 422,993,375 of record NC_139344.1, read on the forward strand.
GTTTTTTGGATTGCACATGGTTTTTGTACCAAGTCTTGTACAGTCGTGCATTGCATTATAGCATGGCATGACATCTGTTCTCCTCTATGATGGATGTTTTTTCGAAGTAATAAAAGAAAACAAAAGTGACTGTTCTTGTGTGGCATCGTGATTATTTAGTGACCATCTTTGTTGGAGGTTCATGTTGAGCCTGCCTTATAATGAAATTGGCAATGTCTTCGTAGCTGGGAAGGCACTAATCTTAGAGGTGTTGCAGATTCATTTGCAGGTAAAATGATCTAAATTGTACATGTACAAATCAAGGTATGAATCTGAAAATTTCGAGGAGTATGTTAGATACCAGGCAGGCAAAGAAATGGAGAGTAGTATTATGAATTGGGCAGATGTGGTTATGTAACGACCGCTGCATAATAGGTATCTCACCTAGTGGCAACCACTGTGCAGGAAAGGTGTTTTTCTGTGAAGGAATAACAAAAGCAGAGTAAAAAAAAAAATGGGAGAGGGGGATTGGCTTGCAGATGTAATTTTGTAATAGTGGTTTTTCGGCTTCCGAAGATTTCTTGGTTTCACTACCTTTTGAGTAAGTGCATTACATTTACACCCCTGTCGGGGTCACCTACAGGTGCGGAGGGCGTCATCATACCATGACGCAGTTGGGCTGTAATCTGCGCAAATAATTACCCGCACTCGTGCATCAAACAAAGCGTCGCGCTACACGCTTGCGCCGACAGACAAAATGTAAGCACCTGTACAAACCTTTCGTCTACACCCGATGCTAACGCGCCAGTCGACGAAAGACAAACTTTGTTCTAAACGCCCGACACTAATCCACACTATGCGATACTGGACGTTCAGTGGTTCCTTCAGGCGGCATTGCATCTACGAAAAATAAGCTTTGTTTGGTGGAATGAGATCGGGCCGCCGCAGTCCAGAACGAAATCTCGGAGGCCGACATTTTACTTTGCTCCAGTTTTTCGTATGAGCCACGTATAGTTTGGCGAAGGTCGCTTGGCTGAGTGGCCGTTTACATCTTGCACAGTTAGTGAGCGGGCAACCACCGAAGTCGCACTGCTGCCTCTTTAAGAATAGATGGATAAGCGGGCTGCGGCTGCTCCTGCCTACTACAAATACATTTTCCACTTACTCTCGCCTTGATTTTAGGAACCTAATAACCTTTATCTGGTTATTTCTAACACGAAATAGTATATTTGTCTTAACCAGACTTGTCCGACTAGCTGTTGATCGTCTCCAGGAGCCATAGGAAAATGCGCAAAAAAAGAAAAAGAAAAGAAACGCACCCGACCGCAAGTTTCTTTCGATGGAGGCGAAACGCAGAGGCGTTCGTGTGCTATGCTATCTCAGTACACGTTAAAGATGCTCTGTTTGTCGAAATTACTCCGCATCCTTCCATACGGCAGCCTTCTCTTTCTTTTTCCACTTTCATTACATCTTCCTCCCCTCAGGGCGCGCTTCGCTCCAGGTGTCCATAGGAAAAACGTGTGACAGGTGCTACGCCTTTCCTTTTCCATCAACCGATTATTACTCTAAGGTTTGGTTTGGTCCATGGGGTCTAACGCCTAACGCGACTAACACTATGAGAGACGCCGCAGTGGAAAGCTCCGGAAATTTAGACCACCTGCAGTTCTTTAACGTACACTGACATCGCACAGCACTCGGGCGCCTTGCTTTTCGCCTTCATCAAAAAGCGGCCGCTTCGGTCGGGATTCGATCCCGCATGCTTGGGGATATTTTAAGGTTTGTGGAGGATAAATAGTGTATTGGCTGGTATAAATAATAAATATTATTCATAAGGTTGCTAAAATCAAGTCACGAGTAAGTACAAAATATAATAGTAGTCACGGCTGAGCGGAATGCGCAGCCCGATTGAAAGGGTTTAGCCTTATCACACCTTTCCGTTCACTCATAAAGAAAAAACTGGCGACACGTCTTCGGCGGCTGCGGGATGTTCACAGTTCCAATGACTTTGCAAGATGCAAACGGCGACTCACGCCCGCATGAAATTGCACGAGGCATATGAAAATAGGAAACCAAAAGTAAAATTGTGACCTCCGAGATTTGGCGATGAAGCGGTGGCAGTCTGAAAGACTATAGTGTACTAGATTCTAGTACACTGCAGCTACGAATATGCAGCCAAAGTGGACCGCTGGGTTTCGCTGTAAAATAACTAAAGGTGATTCATCTTCCAGGAAAGCAATCACACGAACGCTGCGAAATGAGCACCTTTTCTTGCGTCTCGGACGCTTTCGCAGTCGCAGTGATCTAATGAGCCCCGCCGCGATGCATGGTCCGGTGGTTAGGGCGCTCGACTTCTGTGCCCAACGATGCTGGATCGGAGCAGCCGCTTTTAGATGGAGGCGAAAATTGAGGCGCCCATGTGCTGTTTCGATGTCAGTGCATGTTAAATAACTCCAGGTAGTCGAAATTTCCGGACCACTGCACAGTGGCTTGTTTCATATAGTAGTTACTTTGCGATGCTAAACCTCATAAACCAAACCAAATTGATGACTGTTTCGGGCCAAAGCCCAAAAGGTACGGCCAAATTTTCTGACATTTAATACTAAAACATACACTCCAGTGGCGTCATGTGCTCATACAAATGAATTTTCAAGCTTCCGCTCTATTGTGGCTCCAAAGAAAAAAAAAAAAGCAATTGGCCGGAGTGAACGCTGTTTTATAGGGACGTTGCTGGAAAAACAATTTCTGAGTTGGTTTTATTGATGCTAGGTATTGTATGATAGGAGGATAGTTATAGGGACACCCTGCGCAAGCACTAGAGTTTTGCCGGTAATATTTGTGCCTTCATTTCTGCGTCGTGCAAAGCACCACTTGCAGCTGCGCAGACCAGTACGGTTTTTTTTTTTTTTTTTTAGTTTACCACGTTATATTGAACAGCGGTATATTGTGAAGAAGGCAGGCAGGTCTGAGAAATGCAAAACGCAGAGTTGCTGTTTTAAATCAGTCTTGTCTAAATGTAACAATGCTGGAAGTGCGCATCAGAAATTGCAGGCTTCACGAGGGAGCACGTCGTCACTTCGCCGCCGTGCCATGCGGAAGTAATCGATCACCCGAGGTATTCAAGTGCACGGCATGGGTTCCATTTGTGTCGTACGTTCAACTCGGTTTAACTACGTTAAAACCTTGAATTTTTTAAATACCGTTTTGTACCATACCATGTATACCATTTTGTACTAGAAATTTATCCAATGATTCATCGCGCGAGCGTCGGAAAAGCTGGGCTAACGAAATATTACAGGACTTGAATATGGAATTGGGGTCCTCATACGATGCTCCTATTAAAAGGTGCAGCCGCGCTAGATTTTTTTTTTTTTTACTTTCGTTTCAGAGCTGCAGGTTATTGAACGAAAAGTATGAATTAATAAGTGCTGTGATTTTTGGTACTTGCATTAAAACTTGAAGGCTACATCTTAAATTCCTTCCAGCGATCGACGCTCTGTCAGTACGCGCTTTAATAAAATCAGGTATGTTCAGAGTCTACCGAGCAGAACCGTGCTTTTCTCATGCATATCGATAGAGTCTGCCCAACTACGCGATGCGCGGATAAGAGTGTAACTGAGCCCGTACGTGGTGCTGCGCAACAAGCGGGCTACGTTGGCACATTGCAGTTTAAAATTTATTCCAACACAAGTTAATCTCCCCTCTTTGTGAGTTATAACCGAGATTTGATAGCACCACACGTAATGTCAAATTTGAAAGAAACTTTGTTAACTAACAGTTTATTGAAATAGGGAGAAGAAGGGGTTTCAACCCCCTACCTAAGCGAGAAAATTTACACAGGAAAACCTTGCTTTATCACAGTTTTTATTTTATGAACGCAGCCGAAGATGCTTTCGAGCTTCTCCACTCAGACCCGAAATAATAAGAAAGTGACAGTGAGTGTGTTATTTACTTAAAAAAAATAAATTTTGCAATTTGGTAGCGAGGGTCATGTCACAAGAACAGCGTATACCTCACACTATTTGAGTCACGTAGCAATGCTCGACTCACAAAAGCTGCAGCCTGCTTTTTCGCCGTGCCGATACAGTTTGTAGACATGTGCAACGGAGAAGTACTACCCACTCCGCATAAGTGCCGCGGGAGCTGTGCCGGTGCAATTGAATTGGCTCCTTTCACATTTCAGGCAGTCACTGTGCTGTTGGATGTCCTTAAATGCCGAGTCCCATTTTCAATTGCCGCTCGCTTTTCCACCCCTTCTCTCTCCATCTCCTCGCGGCGGTTGGGTGATGAATGAAGGCGATGCCTTGATTTCACTTTGTCGAGGAGGAGGAGGAATAAACTCTTATTTTTCACTAGAGATGGTGCGCAGCTCCTCTAAGGTCTGAGGGGTGTTTAGAGATGCTTCGCTTCGGATGCTGGCCCGGATGCGCTGTTGTTCGATGGCCTCCTCGGTCAGTTGCATAGCTGGCTGCTGGGTCTCAGGGTCCGAACTGCGCAGCAGGGTCGCCCATGTTCTTTCGTTGTCTATAATTTGGCCCTCCATGGGGAGAAGGTTGAGAGGGGTGGGTTGTTAGCTATTCTGACCAAAAATTGTTTTAATGTTTCATCAGGCAGCGTTGTCAGTGCCATGCCATCTTGGATCATAGCTTCGCACGTCTGGCTGAACCGTCATGCGAGCTCATTACACATTACCGCCTCTCGATGAGGCGGCGGGGCCGCGGGCGCATGATATTGTTATGACAGGGGTTTCAGCCGAGGCTCTAGCGGCTGGACCACAGGAATTTAGCGGATCTGGTGAGCGGAAGTCATCGGTGACACGCAGCCCGCGGCGACAACGAGATGGGCTTCATCACCACCACGTGCTGCGGCGGTCATTCACCTCGCCGGGTCAGAAGGCCCCGGGAAGCGATCCATTCATCTATAATTACCCACCTGACGCTCGCAGGGATGACCACGAGGAAGTTTTCCCTATTTTTGGCGAAAGCAAAAGCAGGCAGCTTTTCGCCGAACGGGAGCGCCCGCGACATTCCATGTATTAAATGACGTGGCAAAGTGATCCTTGCCAGGGGCGGACTTGTCGGAATCCCGAACTGTCTTGATGTTGCATTTCCACCGTCAGCTCAAGATTGCCATCGCTACCAAGGGATTTCACCCTTGCCACATGAAAGTGTGTGAGGAGGCTCAAGACCGTCGGCACTGGGTGGCACCTCGGATGTTCGCAAGTGCCGTGTCCGTGACTGGGCTGCCCGACATGAACTCTATTTCCCCAGCTCCCTAGCCGGGGACATCAAGCTGCATTTAAGTGCTCTTGAAGCTGACTCACCGAAGCTCACTGAGATCAGCTCAGTCCTGTTCTCGACTCTCTGCCCTGTAATCTCACCACGTAGAAAGGGTACATAAATCTTTCTTCGCTCCTCATCTCTGGCTGCTTCTGTCTCGATGTCTCGTCTACTCCTGGCAAGTCAGCGGTGAAGTCTAGGCCCCCGAACCCCGATCACATCAATATCCTGTTTCCAGTCATATCGATATCTGCATGATGGTTGACACTCCCACTGCCGCTTCCTACGCTGTTAACTACCGATTTGTTGCAAGTTTTCATGCCCCCAACTACGAATTCCCATGTGACATAGCTGAGCCGAAGCTACCATGAGTGATGTGATGGGAACAAGCCGCGGCGAGATCTGTGGCGTCACTCATTCCAATTGCCTGTGCTGACGCTAACTGGCACGCGCACGCAAAACCCAGAATAGTAACGCCATGAGAAAGAGAGAAAAAAGAAAAGTCAAGTAAAGACAACTTAAATGATCGCGGCTTGTGATCGCAATTTCGGCGATATGAGAGAAAACTGTTATTCGCTTCAGCATCCATTTAATCTTTGCTCGCATTTGCACCATGGGCAAAATATGTGTAAGTGCCACATCCACATTTTTGCTCATGTGCGCACTGGAAGCAAGGGCCTCACCTGATTTCTGTTCAAACTTCGACTACGCCACCTCAAATAATTTTCTCCACCTGGGAATTTTTTTTTTCCGTCTGGAATTTCGGAATGCTTTGACGCTATACTTCACATTTACGAAGTAACAACTGAAAGCAACTCCGTTGCGTTAAGTCACCCACAACGCTACAGGCCGAATGTAAGTCAAGTGGTATCTTTAAGAGAAACAATGACAAACGTCGGCGGATGTCGCTTGAACGGCTGCTGAGTATTTAGCCTTGGCCGTACCGGTACTCTGTATTTGCATACACCCAAAGGCTGAAATAAAAGAAAAACAATGTGGGTGAGACAAAGAATGTCTGTCGGTAATAAATGCAAGCAAATGGTCTTGCTCAATGAGGTGAAACGGAGCGATGAAGCAACGACCGAATTGTGCGTATTACTTCATAGCCGCTCGTCGAAGGATAACGCGAGACGAGAATACAGTGCGACATATCTAGACAAGCGACTGCGAAATAAAAGATTGAACTTGACACTGCCTTATAACTCGCGCTCAGTTTTTCAAGCTCTTATCTTCCGGGTTAGTCACCAGGAAAAAGTAAGCAGGCAGATGTTTTGTTACTTTTACCTCGTGCTCAGAATATGTTCCACCAAAAGAATGATTCGGGTTTCTTCCCCGATTTTTTTCACCGAGCTACTGCAACGCTTCCGGCAATGATAGCTTTACTATGATAATTATTGCATCGCTCTCCATCATCATCATCATCATCAGCCTGACTATACCCACTGCAGGGCGAAGGCCTCCCCCATATTTCTCCACTTGACCCCCGCGAACTTCTTAACCTCATCCGCCCACCTAACTTTCTGCCGCCCCCTGCTACGCTTTCCTTCTCTTGGAATCCAGTTTGTTACCCTAAGCGACCATCGGTTATCTCTCTCAATCATGTATGAAATTTCTCGTAATCAATGAATGCTACGTATATATTGGCTAGCATTTTTCTGTCACCCGGTTGACAGTATGGATGTGATCGATGGTAAAGTAGCCGAGTCGGAAACTTGCTTCATCTTTTGGTTGATTGAAATTTAAGGATGCCCTGATTCTAGTAAATATCTTGTACTTAACAGATAGTAACCTGACTGGTCTATAAGGTTTGTAGTCTTTAGCGTCCTCTTTCTCATGAATTAAGATAATGTTAGCGATCTTCTGAGATCCCAGAACTGTTGATGTCATCAGGAATCGCTTTCATACATGTGACCATTCAAAACAGTCAGAACGACTATCCGGAATTCCTTTATGCTAATTGACGGCCTCTACTGGAGTGCATCAAAATTCGCCTACCTGCTCACTGCTTTCAAGCAATGAACCAGCTGCTTCTTGAGACCACGCCGAACCAGCACCAGCTGAAACGACAACGACATCCAGACCGCACTCTCTGTCTCCAGTGGTTCAAGCAAATATTTCCACTTCTCCTCAAAGAAACGACACAGGACAAGCGCTACGTCGAAGTGCACGAAATCGTCGCCTACCTAACAGACTTCACTACTGATCTCACTGTGTCGGTTCTCGTGCACACTGTACTTTTACATCTGTTTCATTTTATGTTGTTGTTTTTTTTCTTATTGTTCGGAGGTGATGTATGATGCCCAAGCTTCAGTTTCGCCTTCCTTACGGCCTTTGCTGTCACTATCACATTTTTTCTGTCTCTTCTTTCGAGCTCATACGCCCACACACTCTGTTCGGAATAAGCTTACTGTCCGTAGCTGCCGTTTACGCCCGTTCGTTCCCTCCGTCCGCCCCTGTAACCTAGCACCGGATACCACTGCCCATCCGCTTACGTCAGGTGATGTGATCGTCTCTTGGAACGCGATACCTCATGTGACACATCGTGTGACGTCGCGTGACGCGCGACGTAACATTATATGAGACTACTTTTGCATAATAAGACCGCAACAGGCACGAGACACGATGGCAGCGCCGTTGCCTTTATTTTGTGTAGCCTAAGAAAAAGAATTGCAAGAAAGAAAAAAAGCAGCTGCCGCAGTTGCGACTAATAGTGTTTGGTGAGTGCAGGAACACAAGAAACTTTTTTGCACTGCAAAAGAAGAAAAAAACATTTCAAACAGCATTCACTGCATGAACTGAGCACGCTCGAGTGATTATGAAGATAAAAGCGCTCTTGATACTACGGATACCAGTACAAGGTGAGATTGAGTGAAAGTGGGATTTTAAAGCGGAAAGTAAAAGGCATGGAGAACAGAATGACACAAAAAGCTTCACACGGAGTTGTTCTTGCTGACATTTTGTTTTGTGCTCTTGGATGAATGAAATATGCCCCGCAATATGTGCCTTTGCTGATATTTTGCTATTTATGGGGAGGTGTGAAAGGGGAGAGCTAAATCTTCATCTTCACTTGTATAGAATAGGAGGTAGATTACGAAACGCGGCTTTGGTTTCGTGGTACTTTGGTTGGTAGAGCAGGCATCCTGTCGCGAACAGCTGTTCGCGACAGGGATCACAATATCATCTGTTGATTATTATTTCTATCCCGCTCTGGTAGAGGCGTGAAGCAGCGCTGTTTCACTCGTGACGTCACCGTGTTCGGGCAAGTAAATGAGTGACACTTAGCAATGATATCACTGCATGGTAACCGATAAATCAACAACACTAACTCTGCGTAACCGGAAAACATGCCTTTAATCGTTGTATTTTTTAACATCTGCATGCATGAATTCGTTAAGTAACGGGAGGCCTCCGTATCATGCCGGCACGCCGATGGTTGCGCGACGCGCCAAAAGCTATAGATAGGTTGTAACCGCTGTGGTGGCTTCAGTGGCTGTGACATCTAACGTGGTGACACCTATGTCCGGCTGCTGAAGCCGATCTCTATTGCAGGAAAGTAATCTTGGTTTTTAGGCTGCATTTCGGCGAAGACGTTCTAGTGTGGAGATTTCTGTGCCCCGGGTAGTGTAGAAATCTGTCGTCAGCTAGGACATAACCGGTACTGTGTAGTTCGGTGCATGAAGCTTCTCCGCAGTGCACGCCTGCCAGGCAGAGAAACCAGTACACACAAAGGAGACTAAGTTACATGGCGCTGATGAACTCAGTTTTTACATGATGCTGTAAAACTTCGGCTCCAGTAATATTTTTATCAGCCCCTCCCCTCCCCCCCTCCCCCCCCTTAAAACAGAAGGAAGGAACCAATGCTTTCACTTCATGCAAGGTTCTTTCAAACCATAGTAATTTTTATTTTATTTTTTTGCGCACCGGCTTTCTAAATATAACGCGGCGTGCATTTCGCTTCAACCAAATTCATTTTGTTCCAAAATGTTGCACCCATTATGGCCGCTCTCTGACAAGATATTATATTCCTAAAAATTTTAGTTCATGACCTGGGGATGCTTTCTGCAATCACTAAACCTAAATTAAGACTATATCTGCGTGGAAACTACTGTGATGTATCTTAGGTGAAACATTGCTTGTACTATCTTTGCTTTTTTGGCACATTTTTTTTCCCTCTATGTACTTTTTGTTATTTGCGAATGATCTGATGTACTGATGATCTGCCCTTCACTGCCGGGTTCAGCGCTGCAAGCCTCTGGGACTTGGTCTGAACTGCTCATTAGATATACACTTTTCTGGGTAATAAAAGCTTTATTATAAATTGAAAAAAAAAAAAAGGTTCTGCTAGGGCAGGACCAACAGGTTGGTAGATATAACAGAAAAATTCAAATTAACGGAAGGAATCAACCGCAGCAATTTGAAGTCGATCTGTCATTATTGAGGTATTTTTGAATTAAGAAAACATTACTTAAAAGATGTAAGCTTGTCGTCAAAACCAGCGACCTCCAACATGTGATTTGAGTGTCCCTTCCCCCTTTCACCCATTTCCTTCCCTCCAAGACCGAGATACATTCTGTTGAAGGACCATACTGGCCCCGAGTTTTCTATTATCGGTTCACTGAGCTATAAAAAAGCGAGTTAATGATATTATAGTCAAAATCGAGAAGGAATGGACATGTGCAGGACATGTAGCGTGAAGAAAGGATCACCGATGGAAGCTGAGGGTAACGAACTAGATTCCAAGGTAAGGAAAGCTAGTACGGAATAGAATAGAGATGGGCGGGTGAAAGGAAATTTAAGGGGGTTAAGTGGATGAAGCTGGCACAGGACTGTATCAACAAGTGGGATGATAGAGAGAGTTTTGCCCTGCAGTGGCTCTAGTCAGCGGTGGCGTAGAAATGGAGCATGCGTCTCGTATGCAATGGGATCATGGTTCGAATCCCGGTGCCGAGCAATTCTCCACCCCATTGAGCACAGAAAAATTAGGTGTGGTTTATATTGTGGGTAAATCTGGAGTTACGTGAGAGCTATGTGCATGGCTACGCTTCTGATCGGCTTGAAAGAAAAGACATGGCTTTTACATATAGTAGAGTGTTCTATGGTTTCAGCTTTATTTATGCCATAGGGAGCAGTTTTGACCACTAAAGTACGATGAGGCGAGAGCCTCCCTGACGTGCTGGTCCGAAGCCCTTCACTACGGCAGCTATTTCTCCTTGTTTTCCCTCCCGCCTTCGCGATGACGCGATAGCGTAAGCTACTAGCCAACATATAAAGCCCGCTTTAAACGAGCCGTATGAACGTGCCGGCATAGCCTAAAGATAACGTGAATGCAAGGGTTTTGGCAGGCTGATTGTTGCATCCCCCTCCCATATGAAAGGAGAGACCCGAGTTGACAGCTCCTGCCAGGCGTAATGTCAGGAAGCCATACGTTCAGTTAGTGCTCGGCCACGTCAGCTGCCAGCTAGCGTCTCCCACGGCTTTTTCTCCTTCTCCTTCTACTTCTTCTTCTTCTTTTCCTCATTCTTCCTTCGCTCTTTAGACAGGGCAGACACTGGACAGGCACGGCGAAATGGCAAGACTGTGGCCAATGTAGCTCCCGCAAAAAAAAAAAAAAAAAAAAAGAAAAGAATCCCGCCTGATGATGGAACTGCATAAAAACAGGTTTGGGGTGTGACCTGAACCGATGAACACATTCGGCAACGCACTCCCTCACCAGAAAAGGAGTTGGCCACCCTGGTGCAGTAATTAGTCACAACCTTCAATGATTAGCCCTACAAAACACTGGCCCTCCGTCATCAGCAGCTGCGGAGCAACTGACCGCGGCGGCGGTCAGTCCTGTGACGCAGCGGGTGGTGCTAAATATTTCTGGCTCAGAGGACAGGGCACAATTGGAAACTGACCCTGGCAACGTTTAATGCTGGAACCCTAGCTACTGAGGCTAGTTTAGCAGCAAAGTGTGTAAGAAGAAGCTGTACAAAGATCTTCTGGATGTGACGATACCGTTGCCGATTTACCGTGCACCACACCGTGGAGGCCCCGGACAGGATGTCTTAAAGCGTGTGAAAAAGGTGCCAGTTAGGCCTTCAATTAAAACGTTGTTCTTTAAGCTACATTCCAACACATTACCTGTTAAAACCTGGTTACATGAAAGAGGCTTATTCGTTCCCTGGACAACAGACTGTCTCCTTTGCAAAAAACCAGAGACAATCGAGCACGTCTTTCTGGATTGCTGGGACCCAGTCTTTCACTGGGATGTTCTCCAGAGAACACTAAAGAAAGACCTTCCGTTAGATCCGTATGGCATACGGTTCCTTCCAGTCGAGAGTGAGGGTATTCCTTTGGATTTAGTCATGGTCTTGGGCCTCCACAGCCTGTGGAAAACAAGGATGCAAGTGCAACATGCAGATGTCAACACGCGTTCTGTACGCGAGAACTTTATCGAGAGTGTGCTGCTCCTTAGAGAAACGTACCGGGTGCTTTCTGATCCACCTGACTGCATCAGTGTGCTCGATGAACTGGCTGTCCTCAAGAAATTTTAAACCTTTCGTGACAGCCGAAGTCTGGTTGTTGCGAGTTTTACCATTATTGTGGATCTTTTTTGAATTGATGCGAACTCAAAGCAGGCAATAAAGAAAAAAAAAAGGGCTGTTAGAGGAACTATATATGGTATGCAATGAGATCTGATAGGGCTTAGTGAAGTGAGCTAGGAGGCCAAATTAGGCATGCAGTGTACTGAACGGCAGGCCTGTACTGTGTTATTGAGGTTTACCGGAGAGGCGAGAACTAGGAGTAGGCTTCCTTATCACTAAGGATATAGTGGGTAATATAGATGAATTATATCGCATTAATGAGAGGATAGCCGGCATCGTAATTAAGCTAAATAACCGGTGTAAGCTGAAGGTTGTTCAAGCATACGCACCTACATGTAGTCATGATGGCCAGACATTAGAAAGCTTCTATGAAGATGTAGAATCGGCAATGGGTAAAGTAAAAACACATTATACTGTACTGATGGGAGACTTCAGTGCCGAGATAGGTAGAAAGCAAGCTGGAGACCACGCAGTGGGCATCAATGTCATTGGAATAAGAAATAGAAGGAGGGAGTTACTCTAATTGAGTTTGCTGAACGCAATAACCTACGAATCATGAATACCTTCTTCAGTAGACGGAAGAACAGGAAGTGGATATGGAAAAGCCCTAACGGAGAGACTTAATATTGCATTGTAATTCTTGTTTATTTTTGCCTGTTTTGTTAAACTGCTTAGTTTGTATTCCCACTCTGCTAAAATCCCAACACTGGGATTGCAGTATCAATAAATAAAAAAATTATGCACGATGTAGAGGTAATTGGAAAGGTGCGATGCAGTGACCACAGGATGGTAAGGTATCGAGTTAATCTGGGTTTGAATAGGGAGCGGAAGAGATAGTGAGAAAGAAGGCCATCAACGAATGAAAAGTAAAAAAATTCAGGCTCTCGCTTCAGAATAGATACTCAGTGCTAACCGAGGAAACCGACCTTAGCCTGCAAGCAATGAATAATAATTTCAGAGATATCGCTGAGTGCGCGGTCGAAGTAGGCGGTAGAATTGTTAGAGAGGATAAGGAGACACAATATTTGATTAAGAAACGCCAAAGTAGAAACGTCTCCAACCGAACAGAACTGGCAGAGATATCAAAGTAAATCAAAAGGTGCAAGGTGGCCGACATAAGGAAGTATAACATGGGGAAAATTGAGTATGCTCTAAAGAACGGTCGTAGCTTGAAAGCGGTGAAGAGAAAATTGGGCGCAGGCAAAAATCAGATGTATGCGCTAAGGGACAAGGCGGGCCTTGTCATCACGAATATGGGCAAGATTGTCAAAGTAGCCGAGGTGTTCTATACTGATTTCTACAGTAGCTGGTGTAGTCAAGACAATAATGAGATTGGGAGTAGTGAACAGCAGTCAGAGGTTTCGCCAGTGGCGAAGGATGAGGTTAAAAAAGGGTTTTGAATCAATGAAAATAGAGAAAGCATCAGGGGGAGGAACAGGTAACTACAGATGTGTTTAAGGACGGAGGGGATATTGTGCAAGAAAAACTAGGCACCCTGTATACGCAATGGCTGATGACATCGAAAGTACCGCAGTCATGGAAGAACGCTAACGATACCTTAATTCATAAGAAAGCGGACGCTGAGAAATTGAAAAAAAAATTGCAGACTAATCAGCTTACTATCAGTTACGTACAAAGTATTAATATGGTCGACTACTGTGCTGATGGGCCGTTTCTGTGACGTCACCTGTGTTTGCTTACATAAATGTACGTGCGTGATTGACGTCAGCAGTGACGTGTCATGTTGTTTAACCGCTTGAACTTCCGTGATGAGCAGGGTGCATTAGGTGTGCTTTGGAATGAATAGTGAGCTTGATTCTTCGTGGCAGTTGCCGGAGGCTGGGCTACGCCACGCGTGAACAAAAGTGGCCGAGGAGTACTAATCGTCATCTACCGTCTTTGCCAAAAGTAACCAGGCTGCTGCGAAGGCAGGCGGAGCAAGAGCGCGGCCGTGTGGCGGCGTTGCGCTCCCTGTTGCTTATCGGTGCTCGTCAGCTCCGAGGGTACGAGAGCTGGCGTAACTTCGCACCCTCATTCTCGCTCGTTGGATGATAAAAACTAGGCGCGTATGATGTGCGGGCTGCGGTTTCACGTGTGCGAAGCTTGGTTGTGCCCAGCGAGGGCGCTCAGTATAGCGACGGGGCTATTCGCTCTCCTCGGCAACTGCCCTGAAGCAGATGTCGCGTTTCTCGCTATATAATTATACGTGCTTGTATTCTGCAACCCGCTACAGAAACACACCAGCAGAATTGCCCTCTCCTGCCTGTTTGATGCGCCTGTACATAAAGAATGATAACGCACATTAAAATTTCAACATGCCTTCTCCGAGGTGCCTTACGTACTGCAATTTTACGGACCGTAACTCCGGTACAAAGTTATGGGAAAGCTTGTGAACCCTTCCAAGCCACCTTATTTCTCTTTTAGGCTTGAAAATTGTGCTAGTCCCTTGGGGAGGCTGTGTATAAATAAGATCAATGTTTGATTCTAACAAATTCTTGCATTTGCTTGTAGGTAAGTTTTGGTATAGGTAACAAACGATAAGGAATGCTTCCTCACGCTTAGCCATTATATGCACATGACTGCTTTCTCGTTCGCGGAACCCTTGTTCCAGAGCAGCACTGTCTGGCAAATCTAGCACATATTCGTCCGAGAAACGAACGACAGCTCACCGTGTCTACTATCACCTGCTGTTTTGTTTTCCGCAGTTGCCGAGAAGAGATAATAGCCCCGTCGCTTATACTAGCGCCCTCGCTGGGCACAACCAGGCTTCGCACGCGTGAAACCGCAACCCGCACATCATACGCGCCTAGTTTTTATCATCCAATGGGCAAGAGTGAGGATGCGAAGTTACGTCAGCTGTTGTACCCTCGAGCTGACGAGCACCGATAAGCCACAGCGAGCGCAACGCCGCCACACGGCAACGCGCTTGCTCCCGCAGCCTTCGGAGCAGCCTGGTTACTTTTGGCAAAGACGGTACGTCTGCCCCCTACCAATGTAAACTACCCCGAATTTGTGATCACGTCATTACAGGTTTAGCGATGTTACTACTACTTTAGTTTTTTTTTTTTTTTTTTTCTTATATCGACGTGGGATTTTCCGAACCCGTATTGTTCCCTGGCCAGCTCTGCTCTCTTCCTGTTTGTTACCGTTGCACACATCGTTTTCCTATTCATAGCTCTCGATGTTGCCTTTAGTTTAAGCTGAATCCGATTCGTTAGCCTTTACGTTTCTGTACCCCACCCCAATACAGCGGTCATGAGCCCACCTTTCTCTCGCAGGATGCTGTTTAAGCGATATTTATGATCTGAGAGTATACCTGCTAAATGTGATCACCCTTTCTTGTAGTTATTTCCCCATCGTTGTGTGGATCTGCGGCTGCTGTCGTTCCCTCGGCAGATGTAAAACTTTATCGCTTCCAGCGTCTCGCTACCAGTCGTTGCTGCTAAGTGTGACCGTTGAGCCCGTATATCCTAGACACATTTGTTTTTCTTTTTCATTTTTCCATTTCTCTTTCTTTCTTTCTTTCTTTCTTTCTTTCTTTCTTTCTTTCTTTCTTTCTTTCTTTCTTTCTTTCTTTCTTTCTTTCTTTCTTTCTTTCTTTCTTTCTTTCTTTCTTTTCCATTTCGAATTTATAGGTCTGCATATGCTGAATAGAACTCCCGTCAAAAGATGTGGCAGTAAACGTGGGACTGTCGGGCCTGACCTAAAACTATGATTTTTAGCTTTTAATTAACCTTCCCCGTGACATTGCGATCTTTCACATCGCACTGTTACCATACGGTCATGCTGGCGGTTTATAATGCGTTTATTTTCGAGAAGCGTGTGAATGTTAACAAATTTCGGAAACGTGCCGTGTAGTGGGTCTCGTGTACCACACTTTTTCGGTTTGATTTTATTTTGACATATACCTGAGGCGGATTTCTTAAGGAAGGCCATGGCTAACGAGTTTCACGTCTACTCGAGTTGTGCCAAAGATTCTATTTCCCTAACATTTCTCCTATGGCCCCGCCGGGTGGTGCAGTGGTAAGACGCCCGACTACTGTGCCGGAGAACCCGGGCTTGAACCCGACCACGGCGGCTACGTTTCCATGGAGGCGAAACGAAGAGGCGTCCGTGTGCTGTGCGATGTCAGTGTACGCTAAAGAACCCCAGGTGGTCGAAATTTCCGGAGTCATCCACTACGGCGTCTCTCGTAGCCTGAGTCGCTTTGGGACGCTAAACCCCACAAACCAAAACAAACCATTTCTCCTATGAGAAAGCGGAGATAAGACCACGCTTGGATAGACGACTGGTACTTATAGCGGCAGTAGGGATCAAATCCTGCATCTCGCGTATACAGGGCAGACATTCAGATCGCAATGCGACATCTATGCAATGAATTAAGTATTTCTTTGTTATGAGTAAGCGTATTTCTGGCGCACTATACATACATAGATACCGCTTTGTCAGACTGCGCTGACAGACAGATCGAGATGCATCCGCGAGCAAATATAGTGCAACGTTTGGTCTTCCTGTTCCTGCGTGGCCCTTTGATCAAGCGGCAAGGCCTTCATGCTCCGGTGAACGGTCGTGTGTTGACGGGGCGAACTCGACCTTCGCTGCGCGTCGACCGTGTGATCCGGGTGGCGGCGTACACCTCATATATGGGCGACGAAGCTGACTTAAACGAAATTGTAAAATTTTGGTGAACCCCACACACCGCATTCAGACCTGCGTTGTGCTGCTCCGTCGAGCTGAGAACAACCAGCTGTCATAAGAAGACGTGTTTACTGTTACAATCCTTCTGAGGCACCTTATACGTGGTGCCTTCATTGAAATTCTGCTGCCGCGGCCAAGATCGAATCCGCATTCCAGGGCTCAGCAGTCCGGCACCCTAACGACTGGGCCCCGCGGTGGCTCACCACGCTAAGTTCTCACCTATTTCAGTGCAAAATTTTGTGAATAACACAGAAATGGCTGGCCATAAATGCGAGGTTTGGTGTGGCGCCGTGAGGTAGTGCTAAGATTGCAACGGGAACTATACATCTGAAGGATGGTCGAGGATGCGAATGATAGCTTCTCTTTGGCTAGGACGAGGCATACTAGTTTTCGAACGCGCTGCACTCAAAAGCAGAGCTGCGTTTGACTCAGTTGGTCACATATTCCGTCAGTTGTTATACTGAGCTCACCTGCTATATGTTGGCTGAACTAGTTCTCTTTGGTGACTCCAATTGATCCCAGATTAGGTGATATCTTGTTTGCGACCGATATTTTATTCTGAAGTAGGAATACATTCTCGAGTCTGCAGTTTTTGTCTCTTGACCGCATCATTGTTGAAAAGAAAAACTGACCTTGAGACAGAGACAATATTTCAATGTATGTTACAGAAGTGATCTACAAACAACATTTTGGACGATCAATTTATATATGAATGACCTTTCAGTTCCTCCAAACCGTGTGATTTGAAAGTTTGAACCATTGGCTCTTTGCATGGATCGGCAGATAAAAAGAAAGCTGTATTATTTCGTCCGCCCGAATAAATTTGCCTTAAAACTGTCTTAATGTGTTATCAATAGATTGGCTTTGGCGTCTATTCGAATATGAAAACAGGCAACTGAATACGCAAGTTCTGCTCTAGGAGGTTCCTAGGAGGTTCCAGTCACAGCTAGCTGCCGTGATACGGCAATTGCTATGCGAATTGATAATTGGAATTCTGCAGTTTGTTGGTACCTCAGCGATAAAAGCAAACGCCGGGGAGTATAGCTCACAGTTTGATTTGATTAAAAAAAAAATAATAATGCTTTCCACCAACTGCTTCTAAATTGAAGTATTTTGCGTTCTAAGCCCCTCATCGTCAATAGCCTTGCGCGGTGCCTGATGTTAGGAAGGACACACGTCACACACCGCATGTAAAACTTTAGCTGCGCTTGCTGTCGGATGTGGCTTTTTGAGAACTTCTGAAATGCCGTTTAAGAACTTGATAAATCATTATAATAGGGCTTTACTAACAAGAGTTTAAAAGTTCAGAGGAATCGTGAAGTTTGCGCGACGGGGCAAAAACCCAGGTTGAAGCTATCTACGTTTTTACTCAGTAATTTAAAAGCGCAGCGAATGGTATACAGCGGGGAAGCAGTACTTCAACTTTCATCTAGTCAACGAAGCAACATTCTCGAGTTGGGAAATGAAATACTCTGTTTGGGCGTTTCGGATATCTGCTGGACATCCCAATACTGCACTGCAATGTGTACTATCATCACTATCAGTCAAATGTCTGTGCATGCTCGCGGCATGTCAGTGCGGCCTCCTGGCGGCTTACGTTAATGAGGGGAGCTACATTCTGACAGTTTTAGTAAACACTTGCTGCATGTAATTAACGTTAAACTTCACATATTTCTTGCATTGAAATAGTTTCAGTTATATTACTGTGCTTTCGCTTAATACGCAGTTGCGCCTTGCGAGCGACCAAGATAGTCACGCGAATGCAAAACGCAAGTTTCGAGGGTGCGTATCAGTTGGCGATTTTCGTTGAATCGGCGAGATGTTGCGGAGCCGCCGTGGGTGAAACAGGGAAAGTGTACACCGTACGTGTCTTTTTTGCTCCATGGAGACAGTAGCTCCTTGGCATACTGGGTCGTTGTTGACCACATTTGCGAGTAAAATAAATTTTACAATATATTCTGCGTATATGTTTTAACAGTAATGTGAT
Source organism: Amblyomma maculatum (assembly GCF_055883805.1). Classification (NCBI taxonomy): domain Eukaryota; kingdom Metazoa; phylum Arthropoda; class Arachnida; order Ixodida; family Ixodidae; genus Amblyomma; species Amblyomma maculatum. Next base: position 423,011,902 of record NC_139344.1, read on the forward strand.
AGCAGAACAGAAAAGCGTCTCTGCCAAAGTCCTCTGGCACCAGAAGCATAGAGAGAGGTTCGAAAGCAGTAACTTCCATACTGTAGTAGAATGACGGCAGGGGCTTCACGGTGTCGCAGCAATTTTTTTTTTTTTTTTTTTTACGAGTATCGGTCACAGATTAGCTAACATTGCCAGAAGAATTCCACCTGAAAATAAGCTAGGTTGTCGGAGTCTCAAGGAGACAAGCCACAATAACTGGGTTGCGGACTTGAGTTATATCCTGGAGGCTGCAACACGGCTTATGACAGACTTAAAAGAGCACACAGGCGCTAGAGGATGACTGCCAACCGCACACTAGAGCTAGCTCTGATAGCCCAAATATAGAAAGTAAGAATTCCTTGAATGCAATTAAGATTTAATTTTGTGCTGGCATGCATAAGTTTTACACACGGTTTGTCCTCAGTGGAGTTAATTTGAAAAAAAAAAAAATTTCATTGGAGTGCAGCGGTCGAGAGGCGAGGAGGCGCTAATTGCTAACAAATATTACAGAGCGCAGGTGACCAACGGGCACATTTCAAACGCAGACACTTTGTGCATGACTGCCTCAGTAATAACATCACTCACTGCATCGTCCCAGTCAAAGATGCCGTAACATTCAGGTCCGTTCAGTTTATTTTCTTCAACGACCCCTATTTAGAGGTATTACTAAAGGGGAGGGGGGGGGGGGGGGGGGGGGGGGGAGTTACAGGTGTGCAACGTATGGTTTATTGTAAAAACACTAGTGTTGCGTCTTGAGAAAAACCTTGATGGGCAGGTTACGGTTGCGACTCGGTGGGGAAGGTAGTTCCTGTTAGATGTATCTTGAAAATAACCCCCCCCCCCCCCCCAAAAAAAAAAAAAAAAAAAATCGAGTGAGCCCGAGAAGGTAGTGGTGCGTGACGTGGACGGAAAACTTGAAGCGGATGACCGGTGATTCGGTTATCCGCTTCAAGTTTCTTTGGTCGCGGGTTCAATTCACAAGTTCATTTATGCTGGTGCTTTTCACCTTCATTAGCTGTTGTGAAGCGCCTTCTCTATCGCGACAATCAGCCATCTCTAAATCGGCGCATGGGATATTGCCGCGAAACCTTCAAAACAGTATTTGTTGTTTTTTAACAGCCGCCGGCATGCGGGCTTATCACTGTGATCCTGGCACGCGTATCAATTCTGTATCCCGTGTTTGTTCTTGCTCGTTATCGCGATACGAAGCGTTATCATTTTCTTTGTCGCGAACGATGCGCCGAGATCTGTCTCAAAGATTCTGATTACTTGCGTATGTTTCTACAATGTTCTAGGTTGTGCTAGTAGCAGTTTGCGACGTTATCTAGATTGTTCTGCGCAGCCTTTAAATTGAGCGTTGAGGAGTGTGACGGGCATTCTTTGTTCGACGATCGACGAGCAAGATTGTTGCTATCGCCGCCGCCGAGTTTAGTTCTTTTACGGGTGCAAGTCAGCCCAATAAAGAGTTAATTTCAGTACCATCAGGCCCGTGTCTTCTTTTGATGTCAATGGCCTTGTCACCACTACGTGACAATATAATAGAGCTAGCCAAGAAGAGTAGCTATATCGGGCGAAGCTGAGATTCGTAACGTAGCTCCTTTTCACAGGTAATTGATAAGCCGTGTGCATAAAGTGCGGATGCTCCGCTAAGCGATGCAACGCGATAGGCGACCTTTTACTTCTAGTTTGGTTTGTGGGCTTTAACGTCCCAAAGCGACTCCGTGTATGGGAGACGCTGTAGTGCAAGACTCCGAAAATTTCGGCCACCTTGGGTTATTTAACGTGCATTTATAGACCTTTTACTTCTCCATTTACACTTGCAAAAAGCAATAGAAATATGAGCTCATAGTGGTAAATAAGTTTTACGGGCACGGATAAAGACAAAATGTATTGCTTTGGATTTTGCAACTTTAGCAAGAATGGCTGTAAAGTGTTTAAGTTGTTTATTTTTCCTGCAAATAGCATTGTATTTGCTGTCTTACTTGATATGATATTCCGCCTCTAGCTTGGGGGTGCCTTCGCTCCAGAAAAGTCTTCATTGGTGACTTTACTAAAATTAAATTCATTCCTGAGGCCACGTCGAAACTCCGCGCTACGCCCTCCAAGCGGAGAGCATTTTCTTGCCTCCTTGTTTATTCCTTTACACCCTACTAAAACGAGACTGTTTTCTTGCACGATATTGCGAATTCGAACATCGCCACCACGCCTGAGCCATCATGCACTTTAAAACCGACCGCAGAGTCAAGTGGTCCATATAAGCAGTACCCTTTACAGCTGCCTTACGGGCTTGGTGAGACATCTCCTCGGTTTACTAAAAATCGCTAACACTGAGAGTAGCGCTACAACTTATTGGCTAAGGGCCCATGGTGTTTTTCGCTTGGTCTAAACGATGCAAAAATGAAAGTAAAGTGACCGTTTTAAACTAAAGGTACTTGAAGCGCGGGAAATGCTGGAACTAATTTCATTTCAGTTGTGAATGCACACCTCATCCATTTTCCAAAATGTTGGTACAGCTGTTGTAAGGGGAACAAGGGAGAGATCGGGCTCAAGGCCTGAAACAGAGGGGAAAAATTACAGGACTTTGCTCATGCCTGCATAAGAGCGGAAATGGCGGAACCCACTTTACAGGACTGTTCTCACTAAATGCATCGTCATTGTCATCGCTACTATCATCATCATTTCTACCGATACTATATATCATCATTATCAGTTAAACGCACCGTCATTGTTAACTACTACTATCAACTTCATCGTCATTATTATTATTATTGTCATCATCACCACCACCACCACCATCATCATAATCATCATCATCTTCACTAACCTCATTCATCGCTACTATAATCATCATTACGTTACACAATGAGGATAACGTTCTGTTTGCGCGCTCGGCTGGAGATCGGATAAATATAGTGGTTCGATTCCCGCTTGAGACAGGTTTCCTTTCTTTATGTGCCAATACAAAGGAAGTTTTTTGCTCACAATTTCTGTGCACGCGACGCATGGGGAAGGAAATGCGTTCGCCTTAAAACTCGAGTCTTTTCCTTAACTTCATGCAGCGCCTCGATGTGCTCAAGAATCGACGGCAGGGTAACACGCAGATTGATCCCGCCCCCCAACCCCCCTCCCTCCCCCGACAGTTGTCGACTAGCGGCACATTAGGTATTCTTCCAAATTCGATCACTTTGGGAGTTGGTACTGCTATAAGCAACCCTTGACGACATAAGTAACTCGAGACGCTGTTATTCGCTTCAGCGCTAATCCTTTAACTTGCACCTCTATTTGATCACACTCTTCAGCGAACATTCGGAAGGTACCAGGTTATTTACGAGTCCACCCGACGTAAATATAAAGCCACGAATAAAAACAAAATATAGCTCAGCCTTTATCAAAAGTTTACAGCCCAGAGGGTTTGCTTTTAAGCCGTATAATATGACTTCTGTAATAATCGTGGAAGGCCTAGCCAATGAAGAGGGTAGGACGAAAAATTTTCTTGCCTTCAGCAAGTATGGAAACCTGGGAATGCATTACGAGCCACATAGTATCGTTCGGAAGTAGACCCCCTGGGCTGTAAACTTTTAATAAAGGCTGTACCTGCGTGGCATAAGGGCAGCGTGTCTGATGCAATATCCAAGTGTCACGGAGGGTTTGATTTCCATCTCAAAGTTGACATCTCCTGCCCATTCAGCCATATCAGGTGCTCCCTGACATCACACAACCCACCAACCAATCAGTGCCAGGCCACGTCACCTGCCCACTATAGTGGGAAGGTGACGTGGCCTGCCAGAAACATGCTCAAGCATCTGCCAGAAACATGCTCATGATTTTTGGCTCATAATGATAATGGCGCCCAATTTCAGGCTGAACTGGACGCTTAACGCCGGTGTGTTAATGCTGGGTTGTTTGAATTTTGCCTCCTAATTATTGTGATGATGACTACAGTTCAATCTTGCACCGTCGCCATTTTGCCTGTCGATCTACTTTGTGGGAGACACTAAACAAAGAGAAAGGGCTATGCAAACAGTTTGCTTACGAAAGTTGCACACGTTTTCTAGCAATTACTTCAGGGTAGAACGAGAGGAAGAAGACGACTACACAGCTTGAAAGAGCACTGAAAAGTGGTTAAGGGGGAGCGCCTCAATTCGCAAGGCAAGCCAAGACAACGTTCGGACAAGGGGACCTATCCTGGCCTAGACGAGGCAAGACCCCTTGCCGAAGCTCTGGCTTGACTTGTGAACTGAGGCTTGCCTCCCCATTTGCTTTAGTGTTTTCAAAATACTTTCAAGCAATCGGCTTCTTTTGCTGAAACTGTCCTGCACAATGCCGACTGGTTCAAGCGCCTAAACAAAGCGAGAACTCACACACGAGGATTCGAGCGAGCGGTTGACGCAGACACACACAGGCACGCTCGATCATTATCGATTTTGCTTTCTTTTTGTTTGTCACTCGTTTCCAACGTCTTGAGCCGTGCTTCCTTGCGGAAGGAAGCATAAACACAAAGCAAAGTAGGACGCCGCAATCGTTTGCTGCGAATGAGCGCGTGTGCTGGTTTTGGAAGGGTGCGGCGAAGGTAGACTGAGTGCTGTGTTTTGCTGACGAACAATACACGGAACGCGTCAAAGGCGACAACGCGCAAGGGCGCCCCGTTTCGGGGGTTTCTTGAGTTATACATGAGTTGGACCGGCGCACAAGCAGAATAAAAACTTTATAGAGAATTCGAAAGTGTTTTTCGTCCTGAATACGGTGCGCCGTGCTTCGATGTTGTTTTAGTAGAGACTTCAGCACGCGAAACGTGCTCTTAAACACGTGATGCATTTTGCACACCTGTAGGCTAACTAGTTCACTATCAGCATCAACAGAATGCAGTGCCGCACAGCAGTGCCGCTACGACCCGTCAGTATGCCCGTTCGATTGATTTTGCGTCCATTCCTTTTATTTTTCTCTTTTCCTCGTCGATTTATATACCAGACAGCAAAAATTATAGGCCCAATATTTGGACGGTATTGTTAATGTTCGGCCTTGCATAAGTCCAATGCATTGCCAACTCACCACGATTTTAGGCTGACGGTACGTGATGGCATGGTTAATTTGCTTCTGGGGGACATTACAAGGCCCCTAACATTCATACAATGACTGTCTTGGCGTTCGTGCGGCCGTCGTTTAGTCGCTGCTCTGCTGTAGTGATTTCACATATTCTTGTAACAAAATATTAGGTCATATATGGATCTATATTTATAAGATTCGTCACTAAACTGTAATGCTAGCAGATTGGCCAATGCTTATTAAAGGAGTGTAAAATATTGATGTGTGCTGAAGAGTTTTCTGGCGGGCTAGTTGGTGCTTGTCGTTCATGATTAAACTGCGCGAAAAAAACACGGACAGAGACAGAAAACACGTACACACACAGAGAGCAGAACTTCCAACTTTTATTCGTAAAACGTTTCGAGCATGCCTTTTATACGCTCAAAAACAATCACCACATGACACAGCCGGGATCAAAAACAGATAATTGTTGACAGATACGTGTACACGATGCGCGGACACCGGTGCATGCAAGCTTACACACCAATGAAACTTGATAAAAGGATAACAGGGAACTGGAAGAATAAAAATCCTGAAAGTGAAGATACTACCAATACCACGAATAAGGCCATCAACAAAACGCTGTATACTAGCAAAACTTACTCAGCCAAAAGGGATGAGACGCGGAACCGACAGTAATAGCAAAAAAAAAAAAAAAAACGATGAAGATACAAAGCCACTAAAAGACTTAAGCTGAAAAGAACTAAAAACTAGGCTAAAACCAAGGCTAAAACTGTGAAACTGAGAGTGAAAGATGGGAGACAACAAGAAACAAAGGTAAAGGCGACATGAGCAATGAAAATGAAAAAAAAAAAGAAAACAGGTTAAATTCTGAGAAGGAGGGAAAAAACAACAAGAGTACGGGTGCGGGTTTAAAAGAACGGTTTAAAGTTTTCCTTTCCAAATACTCGATTTATTTATCAGAAAGCATAAATGACGGTGTGCTCACACAATTCTTCGAATTCTTTGCGATTAGGAACGCCTCAATTATCTCCCTTTCCGTTTTAGTTCTAGCCGTCGCTAAGAACTCTGTGCTTTCAAGAAACGGGTGACAATCGGTTTTTTTTTTTCGCACTTCTTACAATGTAAAGCTAAATTTCCTCCTGAGGTGGTAGAAAGGTTGCGAACGTGTTCAGCCGCCCTCTGATTGAAACTTCACCCGGTCTGACCGATGTACATCTTGCCACAGGATAATGGCAACTGATAAATAACTTCTCTGGCACATCCAGTGTACTCAAGGTTGTGATTTGAGGTGCATCTTTGCTGCCTATCATCTCGGTTCATGATTGCACACAGTTTAGCGAGCCTACATGGTGCCGAAAACACGAGTTTGACGCCGTATCTTCCTGCAACTTTCTTTAAATTGTGAGACACTCGGTGCAGGTAAGGCACAACACACACTGGTTTTCGGTCTTCGTTCATTGTTTGGTTCGTATTCTTCATCCTCTGTAGCA